>NC_086452.1:130840155-131140155 GCF_028390025.1 Pseudophryne corroboree
GCATCATTTTTGAACAGGAGCTTCAACCATTTTGTGGCATATGAGAAATTCCCTATGCCCCGGACCTTTCGATTTTGGTCAAAAATGTAAATTTCAAAAGTGCCCCATTTTCTGCTTTAAACTTTAGGTACTATACCAAAATGTATCACTAAGGTGACAGAAGTTGATTTCGAAGCATCATTTTTGAACAGGAGCTTCAACCATTTTGTGGCATATGAGAAATTCCCTAAGCCCCGGACCTGTCGATTTTGGTCAAAAATGAAAATTTCAAAAGTGCCCCAATTTCTGCTTTAAACTTTAGGTACTATCCCAAAATGTATCATTAAGGTGACAGAAGTTGATTTCGGAGCTTCATTTTTGAACAGGAGCTTTAACCGTTTTGTGGCATAAGAGAAATTCCCTAAGCCCCGGACCTGTCGATTTTGGTCAAAAATGAAAATTTTAAAAGTGCCCCAATTTCTGCTTTAAACTTTAGGTACTATACCAAAATGTATCACTAAGGTGACAGAAGTTGATTTCGGAGCATCATTTTTGAACAGGAGCTTTAACCGTTTTGTGGCACATGAGAAATTCCCTAAGCCCCGGACCTGTCGATTTTGGTCAAAAATGAAAATTTCAAAAGTGCCCCAATTTCTGCTTTAAACTTTAGGTACTATACCAAAATGTATCACTAAGGTGACAGAAGTTGATTTCGAAGCATCATTTTTGAACAGGAGCTTCAACCATTTTGTGGCATATGAGAAATTCCCTAAGCCCCGGACCTGTCGATTTTGGTCAAAAATGAAAATTTCAAAAGTGCCCCAATTTCTGCTTTAAACTTTAGGTACTATCCCAAAATGTATCACTAAGGTGACAGAAGTTTATTTCGGAGCATCATTTTTGAACAGGAGCTTCAACCATTTTGTGGCATATGAGAAATTCCCTATGCCCCGGACCTTTCGATTTTGGTCAAAAATGTAAATTTCAAAAGTGCCCCATTTTCTGCTTTAAACTTTAGGTACTATCCCAAAAAGTATCATTAAGGTGACAGAAGTTGATTTCGGAGCATCATTTTTGAACAGGAGCTTTAACCGTTTTGTGGCATTTGAGAAATTCCCTAAGCCCCGGACCTGTCGATTTTGGTCATAAATGAAAATTTCAAAAGTGCCCCAATTTCTGCTTTAAACTTTAGGTACTATCCCAAAATGTATCACTAAGGTGACAGAAGTTGATTTCGGAGCATCATTTTTGATCAGGATCTTCAACCGTTTTGTGGCATATGAGAAATTCCCTACGCCCCGGACCAGTCGATTTTGATCAAAAATGAAAATTTCAAAGTGCCCCAATTTCTGCTTTAAACTTTAGGTACTATCCCAAACTGTATCACTAAGGTGACAGAAGTTGATTTCGGAGCATCATTTTTGAACAGGAGCTTCAACCATTTTGTGGCATATGAGAAATTCCCTAAACCCCGGACCTGTCGATTTTGGTCAAAAATGAAAATTTCAAAAGTGCCCCAATTTCTGCTTTAAAGTTTAGGCACTATCTCAAAATGTATCACTGAGGTAACAGAAGTTGATTTCGGAGCATCATTTTTGAACAGGAGCTTCAACCATTTTGTGGCATATGAGAAATTCCCTAAGCCCCGGACCAGTCGATTTTGGTCAAAAATTTAAATTTCAAAAGTGCCCCAATTTCTGCTTTAAACTTTAGGTACTATACCAAAATGTATCACTAAGGTGACAGAAGTTGATTTCGGAGCATCATTTTTGAACAGGAGCTTTAACCGTTTTGTGGCACATGAGAAATTCCCTAAGCCCCGGACCTGTCGATTTTGGTCAAAAATGAAAATTTCAAAAGTGCCCCAATTTCTGCTTTAAACTTTAGGTACTATACCAAAATGTATCACTAAGGTGACAGAAGTTGATTTCGAAGCATCATTTTTGAACAGGAGCTTCAACCATTTTGTGGCATATGAGAAATTCCCTAAGCCCCGGACCTGTCGATTTTGGTCAAAAATGAAAATTTCAAAAGTGCCCCAATTTCTGCTTTAAACTTTAGGTACTATCCCAAAATGTATCACTAAGGTGACAGAAGTTGATTTCAGAGCATCATTTTTGAACAGGAGCTTCAACCATTTTGTGGCATATGAGAAATTCCCTATGCCCCGGACCTTTCGATTTTGGTCAAAAATGTAAATTTCAAAAGTGCCCCATTTTCTGCTTTAAACTTTAGGTACTATCCCAAAATGTATCATTAAGGTGACAGAAGTTGATTTCGGAGCATCATTTTTGAACAGGAGCTTCAACCATTTTGTGGCATATGAGAAATTCCCTAAGCCCCGGACCTGTCGATTTTGGTCAAAAATGTAAATTTCAAAAGTGCCCCAATTTCTGCTTTAAACTTTAGGTACTATCCCAAAATGTATCATTAAGGTGACAGAAGTTGATTTCGGAGCAACATTTTTTAACAGGAGCTTTAACCGTTTTGTGGCATAAGAGAAATTCCCTAAGCCCCAGACCTGTCGATTTTGGTCAAAAATGAAAATTTCAAAAGTGCCCCAATTTCTGATTTAAACTTTAGGTACTATCCCAAAATGTATCACTAAGGTGACAGAAGTTGATTTCGGAGCATCAATTTTGAACAGGAGCTTCAACCATTTTGTGGCATATGAGAAATTCCCTAAGCCCCGGACCTGTCGATTTTGGTCAAAAATTTAAATTTCAAAAGTGCCCCAATTTCTGCTTTAAACTTTAGGTACTATCCCAAAATGTATCACTGAGGTGACAGAAGTTGATTTCGGAGCATCATTTTTGAACAGGAGCTTCAACCATTTTGTGGCATATGAGAAATTCCCTAAGCCCCGGACCTGTCGATTTTGGTCAAAAATTTAAATTTCAAAAGTGCCCCAATTTCTGCTTTAAACTTTAGGTACTATCCCAAAATGTATCACTGAGGTGACAGAAGTTGATTTCGGAGCATCATTTTTGAACAGGAGCTTCAACCATTTTGTGGCATATGAGAAATTCCCTAAGCCCCGGACCTGTCGATTTTGGTCAAAAATTTAAATTTCAAAAGTGCCCCAATTTCTGCTTTAAACTTTAGGTACTATCCCAAACAGTATCACTAAGGTGACAGAAGTTAATTTCGGAGCATCATTTTTGAACAAGAGCTTCAACCGTTTTGTGGCATATGGGAAATTCCCTAAGCCCCGGACCTGTCGATTTTGGTCAAAAATGAAAATTTCAAAAGTGCCCCAATTTCTGCTTGAAAGTTTAGGTACTATCCCAAAATGTATCACTGAGGTGACAGAAGTTGATTTCGGAGCATCATTTTTGAACAGGAGCTTCAACCATTTTGTGGCATATGAGAAATTCCCTAAGCCCCGGACCTGTCGATTTTGGTCAAAAATTTAAATTTCAAAAGTGCCCCAATTTCTGCTTTAAACTTTAGGTACTATACCAAAATGTATCACTAAGGTGACAGAAGTTGATTTCGGAGCATCATTTTTGAACAGGAGCTTTAACCGTTTTGTGGCATATGAGAAATTCCCTAAGCCCAGGACCTGTCGATTTTGGTCAAAAATGAAAATTTCAAAAGTGCCCCAATTTCTGCTTTAAACTTTAGGTACTATACCAAAATGTATCACTAAGGTGACAGAAGTTGATTTCGGAGCATCATTTTTGAACAGGAGCTTCAACCATTTTGTGGCATATGAGAAATTCCCTATGCCCCGGACCTTTCAATTTTGGTAAAAAAGGTAAATTTCAAAAGTGCCCCATTTTCTGCTTTAAACTTTAGGTACTATCCCAAAATGTATCATTAAGGTGACAGAAGTTGATTTCGGAGCATCATTTTTGAACAGGAGCTTTAACCGTTTTGTGGCATAAGAGAAATTCCCTAAGCCCCTTACCTGTCGATTTTGGTCAAAAATTAAAATTTCAAAAGTGCCCCAATTTCTGCTTTAAACTTTAGGTACTATCCCAAAATGTATCACTAAGGTGACAGAAGTTGATTTCGGAGCATCATTTTTGATCAGGATCTTCAACCGTTTTGTGGCATATGAGAAATTCCCTACGCCCCGGACCAGTCGATTTTGATTAAAAATGAAAATTTCAAAGTGCCCCAATTTCTGCTTTAAACTTTAGGTACTATCCCAAACTGTATCACTAAGGTGACAGAAGTTGATTTCGGAGCATCATTTTTGAACAGGAGCTTCAACCATTTTGTGGCATATGAGAAATTCCCTAAGCCCCGGACCTGTCGATTTTGGTCAAAAATGAAAATTTCAAAAGTGCCCCAATTTCTGCTTTAAACTTTAGGTACTATCCCAAACAGTATCACTAAGGTGACAGAAGTTGATTTCGGAGCATCATTTTTGAACAAGAGCTTCAACCGTTTTGTGGCATATGGGAAATTCCCTAAGCCCCGGACCTGTCGATTTTGGTCAAAAATGAAAATTTCAAAAGTGCCCCAATTTCTGCTTGAAAGTTTAGGTACTATCCCAAAATGTATCACTGAGGTGACAGAAGTTGATTTCGGAGCATCATTTTTGAACAGGAGCTTCAACCATTTTGTGGCATATGAGAAATTCCCTAAGCCCCGGACCTGTCGATTTTGGTCAAAAATTTAAATTTCAAAAGTGCCCCAATTTCTGCTTTAAACTTTAGGTACTATACCAAAATGTATCACTAAGGTGACAGAAGTTGATTTCGGAGCATCATTTTTGAACAGGAGCTTTAACCGTTTTGTGGCATATGAGAAATTCCCTAAGCCCCGGACCTGTCGATTTTGGTCAAAAATGAAAATTTCAAAAGTGCCCCAATTTCTGCTTTAAACTTTAGGTACTATACCAAAATGTATCACTAAGGTGACAGAAGTTGATTTCGGAGCATCATTTTTGAACAGGAGCTTCAACCATTTTGTGGCATATGAGAAATTCCCTAAGCCCCGGACCTGTCGATTTTGGTCAAAAATGAAAATTTCAAAAGTGCCCCAATTTCTGCTTTAAACTTTAGGTACTATCCCAAACAGTATCACTAAGGTGACAGAAGTTGATTTCGGAGCATCATTTTTGAACAAGAGCTTCAACCGTTTTGTGGCATATGGGAAATTCCCTAAGCCCCGGACCTGTCGATTTTGGTCAAAAATGAAAATTTCAAAAGTGCCCCATTTTCTGCTTTAAAGTTTAGGTACTATCCCAAAATGTATCACTGAGGTGACAGAAGTTGATTTCGGAGCATCATTTTTGAACAGGAGCTTCAACCATTTTGTGGCATATGAGAAATTCCCTAAGCCCCGGACCTGTCGATTTTGGTCAAAAATTTAAATTTCAAAAGTGCCCCAATTTCTGCTTTAAACTTTAGGTACTATACCAAAATGTATCACTAAGGTGACAGAAGTTGATTTCGGAGCATCATTTTTGAACAGGAGCTTTAACCGTTTTGTGGCACATGAGAAATTCCCTAAGCCCCGGACCTGTCGATTTTGGTCAAAAATGAAAATTTCAAAAGTGCCCCAATTTCTGCTTTAAACTTTAGGTACTATACCAAAATGTATCACTAAGGTGACAGAAGTTGATTTCGGAGCATCATTTTTGAACAGGAGCTTCAACCATTTTGTGGCATATGAGAAATTCCCTATGCCCCGGACCTTTCAATTTTGGTAAAAAAGGTAAATTTCAAAAGTGCCCCATTTTCTGCTTTAAACTTTAGGTACTATCCCAAAATGTATCATGAAGGTGACAGAAGTTGATTTCGGAGCATCATTTTTGAACAGGAGCTTTAACCGTTTTGTGGCATAAGAGAAATTCCCTAAGCCCCTTACCTGTCGATTTTGGTCAAAAATGAAAATTTCAAAAGTGCCCCAATTTCTGCTTTAAACTTTAGGTACTATCCCAAAATGTATCACTAAGGTGACAGAAGTTGATTTCGGAGCATCATTTTTGATCAGGATCTTGAACCGTTTTGTGGCATATGAGAAATTCCCTACGCCCCGGACCAGTCGATTTTGATCAAAAATGAAAATTTCAAAGTGCCCCAATTTCTGCTTTAAACTTTAGGTACTATCCCAAACTGTATCACTAAGGTGACAGAAGTTGATTTCGGAGCATCATTTTTGAACAGGAGTTTCAACCATTTTGTGGCATATGAGAAATTCCCTAAGCCCCGGACCTGTCGATTTTGGTCAAAAATGAAAATTTCAAAGTGCCCCAATTTCTGCTTTAAACTTTAGGTACTATCCCAAACTGTATCACTAAGGTGACAGAAGTTGATTTCGGAGCATCATTTTTGAACAGGAGCTTCAACCATTTTGTGGCATATGAGAAATTCCCTAAGCCCCGGACCTGTCGATTTTGGTCAAAAATGAAAATTTCAAAAGTGCCCCAATTTCTGCTTTAAACTTTAGGTACTATCCCAAACAGTATCACTAAGGTGACAGAAGTTGATTTCGGAGCATCATTTTTGAACAAGAGCTTCAACCGTTTTGTGGCATATGGGAAATTCCCTAAGCCCCGGACCTGTCGATTTTGGTCAAAAATGAAAATTTCAAAAGTGCCCCATTTTCTGCTTTAAAGTTTAGGTACTATCCCAAAATGTATCACTGAGGTGACAGAAGTTGATTTCGGAGCATCATTTTTGAACAGGAGCTTCAACCATTTTGTGGCATATGAGAAATTCCCTAAGCCCCGGACCTGTCGATTTTGGTCAAAAATTTAAATTTCAAAAGTGCCCCAATTTCTGCTTTAAACTTTAGGTACTATACCAAAATGTATCACTAAGGTGACAGAAGTTGATTTCGGAGCATCATTTTTGAACAGGAGCTTTAACCGTTTTGTGGCACATGAGAAATTCCCTAAGCCCCGGACCTGTCGATTTTGGTCAAAAATGAAAATTTCAAAAGTGCCCCAATTTCTGCTTTAAACTTTAGGTACTATACCAAAATGTATCACTAAGGTGACAGAAGTTGATTTCGGAGCATCATTTTTGAACAGGAGCTTCAACCATTTTGTGGCATATGAGAAATTCCCTATGCCCCGGACCTTTCAATTTTGGTAAAAAAGGTAAATTTCAAAAGTGCCCCATTTTCTGCTTTAAACTTTAGGTACTATCCCAAAATGTATCATGAAGGTGACAGAAGTTGATTTCGGAGCATCATTTTTGAACAGGAGCTTTAACCGTTTTGTGGCATAAGAGAAATTCCCTAAGCCCCTTACCTGTCGATTTTGGTCAAAAATGAAAATTTCAAAAGTGCCCCAATTTCTGCTTTAAACTTTAGGTACTATCCCAAAATGTATCACTAAGGTGACAGAAGTTGATTTCGGAGCATCATTTTTGATCAGGATCTTGAACCGTTTTGTGGCATATGAGAAATTCCCTACGCCCCGGACCAGTCGATTTTGATCAAAAATGAAAATTTCAAAGTGCCCCAATTTCTGCTTTAAACTTTAGGTACTATCCCAAACTGTATCACTAAGGTGACAGAAGTTGATTTCGGAGCATCATTTTTGAACAGGAGTTTCAACCATTTTGTGGCATATGAGAAATTCCCTAAGCCCCGGACCTGTCGATTTTGGTCAAAAATGAAAATTTCAAAAGTGCCCCAATTTCTGCTTTAAAGTTTAGGTACTATCCCAAAATGTATCACTGAGGTGACAGAAGTTGATTTCGGAGCATCATTTTTGAACAGGAGCTTCAACCATTTTGTGGCATATGAGAAATTCCCTAAGCCCCGGACCTGTCGATTTTGGTCAAAAATTTAAATTTCAAAAGTGCCCCAATTTCTGCTTTAAACTTTAGGTACTATACCAAAATGTATCACTAAGGTGACAGAAGTTGATTTCGAAGCATCATTTTTGAACAGGAGCTTCAACCATTTTGTGGCATATGAGAAATTCCCTGAGCCCCGGACCTGTCGATTTTGGTCAAAAATGTAAATTTCAAAAGTGCCCCAATTTCTGCTTTAAACTTTAGGTACTATCCAAAAATGTATAATTAAGGTGACAGAAGTTGATTTCGAAGCATCATTTTTGAACAGGAGCTTCAACCATTTTGTGGCATATGAGAAATTCCCTGAGCCCCGGACCTGTCGATTTTGGTCAAAAATGTAAATTTCAAAAGTGCCCCAATTTCTGCTTTAAACTTTAGGTACTATCCAAAAATGTATCATTAAGGTGACAGAAGTTGATTTCGGAGCATCATTTTTGAACAGGAGCTTCAACCATTTTGTGGTATATGAGAAATTCCCTATGCCCCGGACCTTTCGATTTTGGTCAAAAATGTAAATTTCAAAAGTGCCCCAATTTCTGCTTTAAACTGTAGGTACTATCCCAAAATGTATCACTAAGGTGACAGAAGTTGATTTCGGAGCATCAATTTTGAACAGGAGCTTCAACCATTTTGTGGCATATGAGAAATTCCCTAAGCCCCAGACCTGTCGATTTTGGTCAAAAATGTAAATTTCAAAAGTGCCCCAATTTCTGCTTTAAACTTTAGGTACTATCCCAAAATGTATCACTGAGGTGACAGAAGTTGATTTCGGAGCATCATTTTTGAACAGGAGCTTCAACCATTTTGTGGCATATGAGAAATTCCCTAAGCCCCGGACCTGTCGATTTTGGTCAAAAATTTAAATTTCAAAAGTGCCCCAATTTCTGCTTTAAACTTTAGGTACTATACCAAAATGTATCACTAAGGTGACAGAAGTTGATTTCGGAGCATCATTTTTGAACAGGAGCTTTAAACGTTTTGTGGCACATGAGAAATTCCCTAAGCCCCGGACCTGTCGATTTTGGTCAAAAATGAAAATTTCAAAAGTGCCCCAATTTCTGCTTGAAACTTTGGGTACTATACCAAAATGTATCACTAAGGTGACAGAAGTTGATTTCGGAGCATCATTTTTGAACAGGAGCTTCAACCATTTTGTGGCATATGAGAAATTCCCTATGCCCCGGACCTTTCAATTTTGGTAAAAAAGGTAAATTTCAAAAGTGCCCCATTTTCTGCTTTAAACTTTAGGTACTATCCCAAAATGTATCATTAAGGTGACAGAAGTTGATTTCGGAGCATCATTTTTGAACAGGAGCTTTAACCGTTTTGTGGCATAAGAGAAATTCCCTAAGCCCCTTACCTGTCGATTTTGGTCAAAAATGAAAATTTCAAAAGTGCCCCAATTTCTGCTTTAAACTTTAGGTACTATCCCAAAATGTATCACTAAGGTGACAGAAGTTGATTTCGGAGCATCATTTTTGAACAGGAGCTTCAACCGTTTTGTGGCACATGAGAAATTCCCTAAGCCCCGGACCTGTCAATTTTGGTCAAAAATGAAAATTTCAAAAGTGCCCCAATTTCTGCTTTAAACTTTAGGTACTATCCCAAAATGTATCACTGAGGTGACAGAAGTTGATTTCGGAGCATCATTTTTGAACAGGAGCTTCAACCATTTTGTGGCATATGAGAAATTCCCTAAGCCCCGGACCTGTCGATTTTGGTCAAAAATGTAAATTTCAAAAGTGCCCCAATTTCTGCTTTAAACTTTAGGTACTATCCCAAAATGTATCACTGAGGTGACAGAAGTTGATTTCGGAGCATCATTTTTGAACAGGAGCTTCAACCATTTTGTGGCATATGAGAAATTCCCTAAGCCCCGGACCTGTCGATTTTGGTCAAAAATTTAAATTTCAAATGTGCCCCAATTTCTGCTTTAAACTTTAGGTACTATACCAAAATGTATCACTAAGGTGACAGAAGTTGATTTCGGAGCATCATTTTTGAACAAGAGCTTCAACCGTTTTGTGGCATTTGGGAAATTCCCTAAGCCCCGGACCTGTCGATTTTGGTCAAAAATGAAAATTTCAAAAGTGCCTTAATTTCTGCTTTAAAGTTTAGGTACTATACCAAAATGTATCACTAAGGTGACAGAAGTTGATTTCGGAGCATCATTTTTGAACAGGAGCTTCAACCATTTTGTGGCATATGAGAAATTCCCTATGCCCCGGACCTTTCAATTTTGGTAAAAAAGGTAAATTTCAAAAGTGCCCCATTTTCTGCTTTAAACTTTAGGTACTATCCCAAAATGTATCATTAAGGTGACAGAAGTTGATTTCGGAGCATCATTTTTTAACAGGAGCTTTAACCGTTTTGTGGCATAAGAGAAATTCCCTAAGCCCCAGACCTGTCGATTTTGGTCAAAAATGAAAATGTCAAAAGTGCCCCAATTTCTGATTAAAACTTTAGGTACTATCCCAAAATGTATCACTAAGGTGACAGAAGTTGATTTCGGAGCATCATTTTTGAACAGGAGCTTCAACCATTTTGTGGCATATGAGAAATTCCCTAAGCCCCGGACCTGTCGATTTTGGTCAAAAATGAAAATTTCAAAAGTGCCCCAATTTCTGCTTTAAACTTTAGGTACTATCCCAAAATGTATCACTAAGGTGACAGAAGTTGATTTCGGAGCATCATTTTTGATCAGGAGCTTCAACCATTTTGTGGCATATGAGAAATTCCCTAAGCCCCGGACCTGTCGATTTTGGTCAAAAATGAAAATTTCAAAAGTGCCCCAATTTCTGCTTTAAACTTTAGGTACTATCCCAAAATGTATCACTAAGGTGACAGAAGTTGATTTCGGAGCATCATTTTTGATCAGGATCTTCAACCGTTTTGTGGCATATGAGAAATTCCCTACGCCCCGGACCAGTCGATTTTGATCAAAAATGAAAATTTCAAAGTGCCCCAATTTCTGCTTTAAACTTTAGGTACTATCCCAAACTGTATCACTAAGGTGACAGAAGTTGATTTCGGAGCATCATTTTTGAACAGGAGCTTCAACCATTTTGTGGCATATGAGAAATTCCCTAAGCCCCGGACCTGTCGATTTTGGTCAAAAATTTAAATTTCAAAAGTGCCCCAATTTCTGCTTTAAACTTTAGGTACTATCCCAAAATGTATCACTGAGGTGACAGAAGTTGATTTCGGAGCATCATTTTTGAACAGGAGCTTCAACCATTTTGTGGCATATGAGAAATTCCCTAAGCCCCGGACCTGTCGAATTTGGTCAAAAATTTAAATTTCAAAAGTGCCCCAATTTCTGCTTTAAACTTTAGGTACTATCCCAAAATGTATCACTGAGGTGACAGAAGTTGATTTCGGAGCATCATTTTTGAACAGGAGCTTCAACCATTTTGTGGCATATGAGAAATTCCCTAAGCCCCGGACCTGTCGATTTTGGTCAAAAATTTAAATTTCAAATGTGCCCCAATTTCTGCTTTAAACTTTAGGTACTATCCCAAACAGTATCACTAAGGTGACAGAAGTTGGTTACGGAGCATCATTTTTGAACAAGAGCTTCAACCGTTTTGTGGCATTTGGGAAATTCCCTAAGCCCCGGACCTGTCGATTTTGGTCAAAAATGAAAATTTCAAAAGTGCCCCAATTTCTGCTTTAAAGTTTAGGTACTATACCAAAATGTATCACTAAGGTGACAGAAGTTGATTTCGGAGCATCATTTTTGAACAGGAGCTTCAACCATTTTGTGGCATATGAGAAATTCCCTATGCCCCGGACCTTTCAATTTTGGTAAAAAAGGTAAATTTCAAAAGTGCCCCATTTTCTGCTTTAAACTTTAGGTACTATCCCAAAATGTATCATTAAGGTGACAGAAGTTGATTTCGGAGCATCATTTTTTAACAGGAGCTTTAACCGTTTTGTGGCATAAGAGAAATTCCCTAAGCCCCAGACCTGTCGATTTTGGTCAAAAATGAAAATTTCAAAAGTGCCCCAATTTCTGATTAAAACTTTAGGTACTATCCCAAAATGTATCACTAAGGTGACAGAAGTTGATTTCGGAGCATCAATTTTGAACAGGAGCTTCAACCATTTTGTGGCATATGAGAAATTCCCTAAGCCCCGGAGCTGTCGATTTTGGTCAAAAATTTAAATTTCAAATGTGCCCCAATTTCTGCTTTAAACTTTAGGTACTATCCCAAACAGTATCACTAAGGTGACAGAAGTTGATTTCGGAGCATCATTTTTGAACAAGAGCTTCAACCGTTTTGTGGCATTTGGGAAATTCCCTAAGCCCCGGACCTGTCGATTTTGGTCAAAAATGAAAATTTCAAAAGTGCCCCAATTTCTGCTTTAAAGTTTAGGTACTATACCAAAATGTATCACTAAGGTGACAGAAGTTGATTTCGGAGCATCATTTTTGATCAGGATCTTCAACCGTTTTGTGGCATATGAGAAATTCCCTACACCCCGGACCAGTCGATTTTGATCAAAAATGAAAATTTCAAAGTGCCCCAATTTCTGCTTTAAACTTTAGGTACTATCCCAAACTGTATCACTAAGGTGACAGAAGTTGATTTCGGAGCATCATTTTTGAACAGGAGCTTCAACCATTTTGTGGCATATGAGAAATTCCCTAAGCTCCGGACCTGTCGATTTTGGTCAAAAATTTAAATTTCAAAAGTGCCCCAATTTCTGCTTTAAACTTTAGGTACTATACCAAAATGTATCACTAAGGTGACAGAAGTTGATTTCGGAGCATCATTTTTGAACAGGAGCTTTAACCATTTTGTGGCATAAGAGAAATTCCCTAAGCCCCTTACCTGTCGATTTTGGTCAAAAATGAAAATTTCAAAAGTGCCCCAATTTCTGCTTTAAACTTTAGGTACTATCCCAAAATGTATCACTAAGGTGACAGAAGTTGATTTCGGAGCATCATTTTTGATCAGGATCTTCAACCGTTTTGTGGCATATGAGAAATTCCCTACGCCCCGGACCAGTCGATTTTGATCAAAATGAAAATTTCAAAGTGCCCCAATTTCTGCTTTAAACTTTAGGTACTATCCCAAACTGTATCACTAAGGTGACAGAAGTTGATTTCGGAGCATCATTTTTGAACAGGAGCTTTAACCGTTTTGTGGCACATGAGAAATTCCCTAAGCCCCGGACCTGTCGATTTTGGTCAAAAATGAAAATTTCAAAAGTGCCCCAATTTCTGCTTTAAACTTTAGGTACTATACCAAAATGTATCACTAAGGTGACAGAAGTTGATTTCGGAGCATCATTTTTGAACAGGAGCTTTAACCGTTTTGTGGCACATGAGAAATTCCCTAAGCCACGGACCTGTCGATTTTGGTCAAAAATGAAAATTTCAAAAGTGCCCCAATTTCTGCTTTAAACTTTAGGTACTATCCCAAAATGTATCACTAAGGTGACAGAAGTTGATTTCGGAGCATCATTTTTGAACAGGAGCTTTAACCGTTTTGTGGCACATGAGAAATTCCCTAAGCCCCGGACCTGTCGATTTTGGTCAAAAATGAAAATTTCAAAAGTGCCCCAATTTCTGCTTTAAACTGTAGGTACTATCCCAAAATGTATCACTAAGGTGACAGAAGTTGATTTCGGAGCATCATTTTTGAACAGGAGCTTCAACCGTTTTGTGGCACATGAGAAATTCCCTAAGACCCGGACCTGTCGATTTTGGACAAAAATGAAAATTTCAAAAGTACCCCAATTTCTGCTTTAAACTTTAGGTACTATCCCAAAATGTATCACTGAGGTGACAGAAGTTGATTTCGGAGCATCATTTTTGAACAGGAGATTCAACCGTTTTGTGGCATATGAGAAATTCCCTAAGCCCCGGACCAGTCGATTTTGATCAAAAATGAAAATTTCAAAGTGCCCCAATTTCTGCTTTAAACTTTAGGTACTATCCCAAACTGTATCACTAAGGTGACAGAAGTTGATTTCGGAGCATCATTTTTGAACAGGAGCTTCAACCGTTTTGTGGCATATGGGAAATTCCCTAAGCCCCGCACCTGTCGATTTTGGTCAAAAATGAAAATTTCAAAAGTGCCCCAATTTCTGCTTTTTAGTTTAGGTACTATCCCAAAATCTATCACTGAGGTGACAGAAGTTGATTTCGGAGCATCATTTTTGAACAGGAGCTTCAACTATTTTGTGGCATATGAGAAATTCCCTAAGCCCCGGACCTGTCGATTTTGGTCAAAAATTTAAATTTCAAAAGTGCCCCAATTTCTGCTTTAAACTTTAGGTACTATCCCAAAATGTATCACTGAGGTGACAGAAGTTGATTTCGGAGCATCATTTTTGAACAGGAGATTCAACCGTTTTGTGGCATATGAGAAATTCCCTAAGCCCCGGACCAGTCGATTTTGATCAAAAATGAAAATTTCAAAGTGCCCCAATTTCTGCTTTAAACTTTAGGTACTATCCCAAACTGTATCACTAAGGTGACAGAAGTTGATTTCGGAGCATCATTTTTGAACAGGAGCTTCAACCGTTTTGTGGCATATGGGAAATTCCCTAAGCCCCGGACCTGTCGATTTTGGTCAAAAATGAAAATTTCAAAAGTGCCCCAATTTCTGCTTTTTAGTTTAGGTACTATCCCAAAATGTATCACTGAGGTGACAGAAGTTGATTTCGGAGCATCATTTTTGAACAGGAGCTTCAACCATTTTGTGGCATATGAGAAATTCCCTAAGCCCCGGACCTGTCGATTTTGGTCAAAAATTTAAATTTCAAAAGTGCCCCAATTTCTGCTTTAAACTTTAGGTACTATACCAAAATGTATCACTAAGGTGACAGAAGTTGATTTCGGAGCATCATTTTTGAACAGGAGCTTTAACCGTTTTGTGGCACATGAGAAATTCCCTAAGCCCCGGACCTGTCGATTTTGGTCAAAAATTAAAATTTCAAAAGTGCCCCAATTTCTGCTTTAAACTTTAGGTACTATACCAAAATGTATCACTAAGGTGACAGAAGTTGATTTCGGAGCATCATTTTTGAACAGGAGCTTCAACCATTTTGTGGCATATGAGAAATTCCCTAAGCCCCGGACCTGTCGATTTTGGTCAAAAATTTAAATTTCAAAAGTGCCCCAATTTCTGCTTTAAACTTTAGGTACTATACCAAAATGTATCACTAAGGTGACAGAAGTTGATTTCGGAGCATCATTTTTGAACAGGAGCTTCAACCATTTTGTGGCATATGAGAAATTCCCTAAGCCCCGGACCTGTCGATTTTGGTCAAAAATGTAAATTTCAAAAGTGCCCCAATTTCTGCTTTAAACTTTAGGTACTATCCCAAAATGTATCATTAAGGTGACAGAAGTTGATTTCGGAGCATCATTTTTTAACAGGAGCTTTAACCGTTTTGTGGCATATGAGAAATTCCCTAAGCCCCGGACCTGTCGATTTTGGTCAAAAATGTAAATTTCAAAAGTGCCCCAATTTCTGCTTTAAACTTTAGGTACTATCCCAAAATGTATCATTAAGGTGACAGAAGTTGATTTCGGAGCATCATTTTTGAACAGGAGCTTTAACCGTTTTGTGGCATATGAGAAATTCCCTAAGCCCCGGACCTGTCGATTTTGGTCAAAAATGAAAATTTCAAAAGTGCCCCAATTTCTGCTTTAAACTTTAGGTACTATCCCAAAATGTATCACTAAGGTGACAGAAGTTGATTTCGGAGCATCATTTTTGATCAGGATCTTCAACCGTTTTGTGGCATATGAGAAATTCCCTATGCCCCGGACCAGTCGATTTTGATCAAAAATGAAAATTTCAAAGTGCCCCAATTTCTGCTTTAAACTTTAGGTACTATACCAAAATGTATCACTAAGGTGACAGAAGTTGATTTCGGAGCATCATTTTTGAACAGGAGCTTCAACCATTTTGTGGCATATGAGAAATTCCCTAAGCCCCGGACCTGTCGATTTTGGTCAAAAATTTAAATTTCAAAAGTGCCCCAATTTCTGCTTTAAACTTTAGGTACTATACCAAAATGTATCACTAAGGTGACAGAAGTTGATTTCGGAGCATCATTTTTGAACAGGAGCTTCAACCATTTTGTGGCATATGAGAAATTCCCTAAGCCCCGGACCTGTCGATTTTGGTCAAAAATGTAAATTTCAAAAGTGCCCCAATTTCTGCTTTAAACTTTAGGTACTATCCCAAAATGTATCATTAAGGTGACAGAAGTTGATTTCGGAGCATCATTTTTTAACAGGAGCTTTAACCGTTTTGTGGCATATGAGAAATTCCCTAAGCCCCGGACCTGTCGATTTTGGTCAAAAATGTAAATTTCAAAAGTGCCCCAATTTCTGCTTTAAACTTTAGGTACTATCCCAAAATGTATCATTAAGGTGACAGAAGTTGATTTCGGAGCATCATTTTTGAACAGGAGCTTTAACCGTTTTGTGGCATATGAGAAATTCCCTAAGCCCCGGACCTGTCGATTTTGGTCAAAAATGAAAATTTCAAAAGTGCCCCAATTTCTGCTTTAAACTTTAGGTACTATCCCAAAATGTATCACTAAGGTGACAGAAGTTGATTTCGGAGCATCATTTTTGATCAGGATCTTCAACCGTTTTGTGGCATATGAGAAATTCCCTATGCCCCGGACCAGTCGATTTTGATCAAAAATGAAAATTTCAAAGTGCCCCAATTTCTGCTTTAAACTTTAGGTACTATACCAAAATGTATCACTAAGGTGACAGAAGTTGATTTCGGAGCATCATTTTTGATCAGGATCTTCAACCGTTTTGTGGCATATGAGAAATTCCCTACGCCCCGGACCAGTCGATTTTGATCAAAAATGAAAATTTCAAAGTGCCCCAATTTCTGCTTTAAACTTTAGGTACTATCCCAAACTGTATCACTAAGGTGACAGAAGTTGATTTTGGAGCATCATTTTTGAACAGGAGCTTCAACCGTTTTGTGGCATATGAGAAATTCCCTAAGCCCCGGACCTGTCGATTTTGGTCAAAAATTTAAATTTCAAAAGTGCCCCAATTTCTGCTTTAAACTTTAGGTACTATACCAAAATGTATCACTAAGGTGACAGAAGTTGATTTCGGAGCATCATTTTTGAACAGGAGCTTTAACCGTTTTGTGGCACATGAGAAATTCCCTAAGCCCCGGACCTGTCGATTTTGGTCAAAAATGAAAATTTCAAAAGTGCCCCAATTTCTGCTTTAAACTTTAGGTACTATACCAAAATGTATCACTAAGGTGACAGAAGTTGATTTCGAAGCATCATTTTTGAACAGGAGCTTCAACCATTTTGTGGCATATGAGAAATTCCCTAAGCCCCGGACCTGTCGATTTTGGTCAAAAATGAAAATTTCAAAAGTGCCCCAATTTCTGCTTTAAACTTTAGGTACTATCCCAAAATGTATCACTAAGGTGACAGAAGTTGATTTCGGAGCATCATTTTTGAACAGGAGCTTCAACCATTTTGTGGCATATGAGAAATTCCCTAAACCCCGGACCTGTCGATTTTGGTCAAAAATGAAAATTTCAAAAGTGCCCCAATTTCTGCTTTAAAGTTTAGGCACTATCTCAAACTGTATCACTGAGGTGACAGAAGTTGATTTCGGAGCATCATTTTTGAACAGGGGCTTCAACCATTTTGTGGCATATGAGAAATTCCCTAAGCCCCGGACCTGTCGATTTTGGTCAAAAATTTAAATTTCAAAAGTGCCCCAATTTCTGCTTTAAACTTTAGGTACTATACCAAAATGTATCACTAAGGTGACAGAAGTTGATTTCGGAGCATCATTTTTGAACAGGAGCTTTAACCGTTTTGTGGCACATGAGAAATTCCCTAAGCCCCGGACCTGTCGATTTTGGTCAAAAATGAAAATTTCAAAAGTGCCCCAATTTCTGCTTTAAACTTTAGGTACTATACCAAAATGTATCACTAAGGTGACAGAAGTTGATTTCGGAGCATCATTTTTGAACAGGAGCTTTAACCGTTTTGTGGCACATGAGAAATTCCCTAAGCCCCGGACCTGTCGATTTTGGTCAAAAATGAAAATTTCAAAAGTGCCCCAATTTCTGCTTTAAACTTTAGGTACTATACCAAAATGTATCACTAAGGTGACAGAAGTTGATTTCGAAGCATCATTTTTGAACAGGAGCTTCAACCATTTTGTGGCATATGAGAAATTCCCTAAGCCCCGGACCTGTCGATTTTGGTCAAAAATGAAAATTTCAAAAGTGCCCCAATTTCTGCTTTAAACTTTAGGTACTATCCCAAAATGTATCACTAAGGTGACAGAAGTTGATTTCGGAGCATCATTTTTGAACAGGAGCTTCAACCATTTTGTGGCATATGAGAAATTCCCTAAACCCCGGACCTGTCGATTTTGGTCAAAAATGAAAATTTCAAAAGTGCCCCAATTTCTGCTTTAAAGTTTAGGCACTATCTCAAACTGTATCACTGAGGTGACAGAAGTTGATTTCGGAGCATCATTTTTGAACAGGGGCTTCAACCATTTTGTGGCATATGAGAAATTCCCTAAGCCCCGGACCTGTCGATTTTGGTCAAAAATTTAAATTTCAAAAGTGCCCCAATTTCTGCTTTAAACTTTAGGTACTATACCAAAATGTATCACTAAGGTGACAGAAGTTGATTTCGGAGCATCATTTTTGAACAGGAGCTTTAACCATTTTGTGGCACATGAGAAATTCCCTAAGCCCCGGACCTGTCGATTTTGGTCAAAAATGAAAATTTCAAAAGTGCCCCAATTTCTGCTTTAAACTTTAGGTACTGTACCAAAATGTATCACTAAGGTGACAGAAGTTGATTTCGAAGCATCATTTTTGAACAGGAGCTTCAACCATTTTGTGGCATATGAGAAATTCCCTAAGCCCCGGACCTGTCGATTTTGGTCAAAAATGAAAATTTCAAAAGTGCCCCAATTTCTGCTTTAAACTTTAGGTACTATCCCAAAATGTATCACTAAGGTGACAGAAGTTGATTTCAGAGCATCATTTTTGAACAGGAGCTTCAACCATTTTGTGGCATATGAGAAATTCCCTATGCCCCGGACCTTTCGATTTTGGTCAAAAATGTAAATTTCAAAAGTGCCCCATTTTCTGCTTTAAACTTTAGGTACTATCCCAAAATGTATCATTAAGGTGACAGAAGTTGATTTCGGAGCATCATTTTTGAACAGGAGCTTCAACCATTTTGTGGCATATGAGAAATTCCCTAAGCCCCGGACCTGTCGATTTTGGTCAAAAATGTAAATTTCAAAAGTGCCCCAATTTCTGCTTTAAACTTTAGGTACTATCCCAAAATGTATCATTAAGGTGACAGAAGTTGATTTCGGAGCAACATTTTTTAACAGGAGCTTTAACCGTTTTGTGGCATAAGAGAAATTCCCTAAGCCCCAGACCTGTCGATTTTGGTCAAAAATGAAAATTTCAAAAGTGCCCCAATTTCTGATTTAAACTTTAGGTACTATCCCAAAATGTATCACTAAGGTGACAGAAGTTGATTTCGGAGCATCAATTTTGAACAGGAGCTTCAACCATTTTGTGGCATATGAGAAATTCCCTAAGCCCCGGACCTGTCGATTTTGGTCAAAAATTTAAATTTCAAAAGTGCCCCAATTTCTGCTTTAAACTTTAGGTACTATCCCAAAATGTATCACTGAGGTGACAGAAGTTGATTTCGGAGCATCATTTTTGAACAGGAGCTTCAACCATTTTGTGGCATATGAGAAATTCCCTAAGCCCCGGACCTGTCGATTTTGGTCAAAAATTTAAATTTCAAAAGTGCCCCAATTTCTGCTTTAAACTTTAGGTACTATCCCAAAATGTATCACTGAGGTGACAGAAGTTGATTTCGGAGCATCATTTTTGAACAGGAGCTTCAACCATTTTGTGGCATATGAGAAATTCCCTAAGCCCCGGACCTGTCGATTTTGGTCAAAAATTTAAATTTCAAAAGTGCCCCAATTTCTGCTTTAAACTTTAGGTACTATCCCAAACAGTATCACTAAGGTGACAGAAGTTGATTTCGGAGCATCATTTTTGAACAAGAGCTTCAACCGTTTTGTGGCATATGGGAAATTCCCTAAGCCCCGGACCTGTCGATTTTGGTCAAAAATGAAAATTTCAAAAGTGCCCCAATTTCTGCTTTAAAGTTTAGGTACTATCCCAAAATGTATCACTGAAGTGACAGAAGTTGATTTCGGAGCATCATTTTTGAACAGGAGCTTCAACCATTTTGTGGCATATGAGAAATTCCCTAAGCCCCGGACCTGTCGATTTTGGTCAAAAATTTAAATTTCAAAAGTGCCCCAATTTCTGCTTTAAACTTTAGGTACTATACCAAAATGTATCACTAAGGTGACAGAAGTTGATTTCGGAGCATCATTTTTGAACAGGAGCTTTAACCGTTTTGTGGCATATGAGAAATTCCCTAAGCCCCGGACCTGTCGATTTTGGTCAAAAATGAAAATTTCAAAAGTGCCCCAATTTCTGCTTTAAACTTTAGGTACTATACCAAAATGTATAACTAAGGTGACAGAAGTTGATTTCGGAGCATCATTTTTGAACAGGAGCTTCAACCATTTTGTGGCATATGAGAAATTCCCTATACCCCGGACCTTTCAATTTTGGTAAAAAAGGTAAATTTCAAAAGTGCCCCATTTTCTGCTTTAAACTTTAGGTACTATCCCAAAATGTATCATTAAGGTGACAGAAGTTGATTTCTGAGCATCATTTTTGAACAGGAGCTTTAACCGTTTTGTGGCATAAGAGAAATTCCCTAAGCCCCTTACCTGTCGATTTTGGTCAAAAATGAAAATTTCAAAAGTGCCCCAATTTCTGCTTTAAACTTTAGGTACTATCCCAAAATGTATCACTAAGGTGACAGAAGTTGATTTCGGAGCATCATTTTTGATCAGGATCTTCAACCGTTTTGTGGCATATGAGAAATTCCCTACGCCCCGGACCAGTTGATTTTGATCAAAAATGAAAATTTCAAAAGTGCCCCAATTTCTGCTTTAAAGTTTAGGTACTATCCCAAAATGTATCACTGAGGTGACAGAAGTTGATTTCGGAGCATCATTTTTGAACAGGAGCTTCAACCATTTTGTGGCATATGAGAAATTCCCTAAGCCCCGGACCTGTCGATTTTGGTCAAAAATTTAAATTTCAAAAGTGCCCCAATTTCTGCTTTAAACTTTAGGTACTATACCAAAATGTATCACTAAGGTGACAGAAGTTGATTTCGGAGCATCATTTTTGAACAGGAGCTTTAACCGTTTTGTGGCACATGAGAAATTCCCTAAGCCCCGGACCTTTCGATTTTGGTCAAAAATGAAAATTTCAAAAGTGCCCCAATTTCTGCTTTAAACTTTAGGTACTATACCAAAATGTATCACTAAGGTGACAGAAGTTGATTTCGGAGCATCATTTTTGAACAGGAGCTTTAACCGTTTTGTGGCACATGAGAAATTCCCTAAGCCCCGGACCTTTCAATTTTGGTCAAAAATGAAAATTTCAAAAGTGCCCCAATTTCTGCTTTAAACTTTAGGTACTATCCCAAAATGTATCACTAAGGTGACAGAAGTTGATTTCGGAGCATCATTTTTGATCAGGATCTTCAACCGTTTTGTGGCATATGAGAAATTCCCTACGCCCCGGACCAGTCGATTTTGATCAAAAATGAAAATTTCAAAGTGCCCCAATTTCTGCTTTAAACTTTAGGTACTATCCCAAACTGTATCACTAAGGTGACAGAAGTTGATTTCGGAGCATCATTTTTGAACAGGAGCTTCAACCATTTTGTGGCATATGAGAAATTCCCTAAACCCCGGACCTGTCGATTTTGGTCAAAAATGAAAATTTCAAAAGTGCCCCAATTTCTGCTTTAAAGTTTAGGCACTATCTCAAACTGTATCACTGAGGTGACAGAAGTTGATTTCGGAGCATCATTTTTGAACAGGAGCTTCAACCATTTTGTGGCATATGAGAAATTCCCTAAGCCCCGGACCTGTCGATTTTGGTCAAAAATTTAAATTTCAAAAGTGCCCCAATTTCTGCTTTAAACTTTAGGTACTATACCAAAATGTATCACTAAGGTGACAGAAGTTGATTTCGGAGCATCATTTTTGAACAGGAGCTTTAACCATTTTGTGGCACATGAGAAATTCCCTAAGCCCCGGACCTGTCGATTTTGGTCAAAAATGAAAATTTCAAAAGTGCCCCAATTTCTGCTTTAAACTTTAGGTACTATACCAAAATGTATCACTAAGGTGACAGAAGTTGATTTCGAAGCATCATTTTTGAACAGGAGCTTCAACCATTTTGTGGCATATGAGAAATTCCCTAAGCCCCGGACCTGTCGATTTTGGTCAAAAATGAAAATTTCAAAAGTGCCCCAATTTCTGCTTTAAACTTTAGGTACTATCCCAAAATGTATCACTAAGGTGACAGAAGTTGATTTCAGAGCATCATTTTTGAACAGGAGCTTCAACCATTTTGTGGCATATGAGAAATTCACTATGCCCCGGACCTTTCGATTTTGGTCAAAAATGTAAATTTCAAAAGTGCCCCATTTTCTGCTTTAAACTTTAGGTACTATCCCAAAATGTATCATTAAGGTGACAGAAGTTGATTTCGGAGCATCATTTTTGAACAGGAGCTTCAACCATTTTGTGGCATATGAGAAATTCCCTAAGCCCCGGACCTGTCGATTTTGGTCAAAAATGTAAATTTCAAAAGTGCCCCAATTTCTGCTTTAAACTTTAGGTACTATCCCAAAATGTATCATTAAGGTGACAGAAGTTGATTTCGGAGCAACATTTTTTAACAGGAGCTTTAACCGTTTTGTGGCATAAGAGAAATTCCCTAAGCCCCAGACCTGTCGATTTTGGTCAAAAATGAAAATTTCAAAAGTGCCCCAATTTCTGATTTAAACTTTAGGTACTATCCCAAAATGTATCACTAAGGTGACAGAAGTTGATTTCGGAGCATCAATTTTGAACAGGAGCTTCAACCATTTTGTGGCATATGAGAAATTCCCTAAGCCCCGGACCTGTCGATTTTGGTCAAAAATTTAAATTTCAAAAGTGCCCCAATTTCTGCTTTAAACTTTAGGTACTATCCCAAAATGTATCACTGAGGTGACAGAAGTTGATTTCGGAGCATCATTTTTGAACAGGAGCTTCAACCATTTTGTGGCATATGAGAAATTCCCTAAGCCCCGGACCTGTCGATTTTGGTCAAAAATTTAAATTTCAAAAGTGCCCCAATTTCTGCTTTAAACTTTAGGTACTATCCCAAAATGTATCACTGAGGTGACAGAAGTTGATTTCGGAGCATCATTTTTGAACAGGAGCTTCAACCATTTTGTGGCATATGAGAAATTCCCTAAGCCCCGGACCTGTCGATTTTGGTCAAAAATTTAAATTTCAAAAGTGCCCCAATTTCTGCTTTAAACTTTAGGTACTATCCCAAACAGTATCACTAAGGTGACAGAAGTTGATTTCGGAGCATCATTTTTGAACAAGAGCTTCAACCGTTTTGTGGCATATGGGAAATTCCCTAAGCCCCGGACCTGTCGATTTTGGTCAAAAATGAAAATTTCAAAAGTGCCCCAATTTCTGCTTTAAAGTTTAGGTACTATCCCAAAATGTATCACTGAGGTGACAGAAGTTGATTTCGGAGCATCATTTTTGAACAGGAGCTTCAACCATTTTGTGGCATATGAGAAATTCCCTAAGCCCCGGACCTGTCGATTTTGGTCAAAAATTTAAATTTCAAAAGTGCCCCAATTTCTGCTTTAAACTTTAGGTACTATACCAAAATGTATCACTAAGGTGACAGAAGTTGATTTCGGAGCATCATTTTTGAACAGGAGCTTTAACCGTTTTGTGGCATATGAGAAATTCCCTAAGCCCCGGACCTGTCGATTTTGGTCAAAAATGAAAATTTCAAAAGTGCCCCAATTTCTGCTTTAAACTTTAGGTACTATACCAAAATGTATAACTAAGGTGACAGAAGTTGATTTCGGAGCATCATTTTTGAACAGGAGCTTCAACCATTTTGTGGCATATGAGAAATTCCCTATGCCCCGGACCTTTCAATTTTGGTAAAAAAGGTAAATTTCAAAAGTGCCCCATTTTCTGCTTTAAACTTTAGGTACTATCCCAAAATGTATCATTAAGGTGACAGAAGTTGATTTCGGAGCATCATTTTTGAACAGGAGCTTTAACCGTTTTGTGGCATAAGAGAAATTCCCTAAGCCCCTTACCTGTCGATTTTGGTCAAAAATGAAAATTTCAAAAGTGCCCCAATTTCTGCTTTAAACTTTAGGTACTATCCCAAAATGTATCACTAAGGTGACAGAAGTTGATTTCGGAGCATCATTTTTGATCAGGATCTTCAACCGTTTTGTGGCATATGAGAAATTCCCTACGCCCCGGACCAGTTGATTTTGATCAAAAATGAAAATTTCAAAAGTGCCCCAATTTCTGCTTTAAAGTTTAGGTACTATCCCAAAATGTATCACTGAGGTGACAGAAGTTGATTTCGGAGCATCATTTTTGAACAGGAGCTTCAACCATTTTGTGGCATATGAGAAATTCCCTAAGCCCCGGACCTGTCGATTTTGGTCAAAAATTTAAATTTCAAAAGTGCCCCAATTTCTGCTTTAAACTTTAGGTACTATACCAAAATGTATCACTAAGGTGACAGAAGTTGATTTCGGAGCATCATTTTTGAACAGGAGCTTTAACCGTTTTGTGGCACATGAGAAATTCCCTAAGCCCCGGACCTTTCGATTTTGGTCAAAAATGAAAATTTCAAAAGTGCCCCAATTTCTGCTTTAAACTTTAGGTACTATACCAAAATGTATCACTAAGGTGACAGAAGTTGATTTCGGAGCATCATTTTTGAACAGGAGCTTCAACCATTTTGTGGCATATGAGAAATTCCCTATGCCCCGGACCTTTCAATTTTGGTAAAAAAGGTAAATTTCAAAAGTGCCCCATTTTCTGCTTTAAACTTTAGGTACTATCCCAAAATGCATCATGAAGGTGACAGAAGTTGATTTCGGAGCATCATTTTTGAACAGGAGCTTTAACCATTTTGTGGCACATGAGAAATTCCCTAAGCCCCGGACCTGTCGATTTTGGTCAAAAATGAAAATTTCAAAAGTGCCCCAATTTCTGCTTTAAACTTTAGGTACTATACCAAAATGTATAATTAAGGTGACAGAAGTTGATTTCGAAGCATCATTTTTGAACAGGAGCTTCAACCATTTTGTGGCATATGAGAAATTCCCTGAGCCCCGGACCTGTCGATTTTGGTCAAAAATGTAAATTTCAAAAGTGCCCCAATTTCTGCTTTAAACTTTAGGTACTATCCAAAAATGTATCATTAAGGTGACAGAAGTTGATTTCGGAGCATCATTTTTGAACAGGAGCTTCAACCATTTTGTGGTATATGAGAAATTCCCTATGCCCCGGACCTTTCGATTTTGGTCAAAAATGTAAATTTCAAAAGTGCCCCAATTTCTGCTTTAAACTGTAGGTACTATCCCAAAATGTATCACTAAGGTGACAGAAGTTGATTTCGGAGCATCAATTTTGAACAGGAGCTTCAACCATTTTGTGGCATATGAGAAATTCCCTAAGCCCCAGACCTGTCGATTTTGGTCAAAAATGTAAATTTCAAAAGTGCCCCAATTTCTGCTTTAAACTTTAGGTACTATCCCAAAATGTATCACTGAGGTGACAGAAGTTGATTTCGGAGCATCATTTTTGAACAGGAGCTTCAACCATTTTGTGGCATATGAGAAATTCCCTAAGCCCCGGACCTGTCGATTTTGGTCAAAAATTTAAATTTCAAAAGTGCCCCAATTTCTGCTTTAAACTTTAGGTACTATACCAAAATGTATCACTAAGGTGACAGAAGTTGATTTCGGAGCATCATTTTTGAACAGGAGCTTTAACCGTTTTGTGGCATATGAGAAATTCCCTAAGCCCCGGACCTGTCGATTTTGGTCAAAAATGAAAATTTCAAAAGTGCCCCAATTTCTGCTTGAAACTTTAGGTACTATACCAACATGTATAACTAAGGTGACAGAAGTTGATTTCGGAGCATCATTTTTGAACAGGAGCTTCAACCATTTTGTGGCATATGAGAAATTCCCTATGCCCCGGACCTTTCAATTTTGGTAAAAAAGGTAAATTTCAAAAGTGCCCCATTTTCTGCTTTAAACTTTAGGTACTATCCCAAAATGTATCATTAAGGTGACAGAAGTTGATTTCGGAGCATCATTTTTGAACAGGAGCTTTAACCGTTTTGTGGCATAAGAGAAATTCCCTAAGCCCCTTACCTGTCGATTTTGGTCAAAAATGAAAATTTCAAAAGTGCCCCAATTTCTGCTTTAAACTTTAGGTACTATCCCAAAATGTATCACTAAGGTGACAGAAGTTGATTTCGGAGCATCATTTTTGATCAGGATCTTCAACCGTTTTGTGGCATATGAGAAATTCCCTACGCTCCGGACCAGTTGATTTTGATCAAAAATGAAAATTTCAAAAGTGCCCCAATTTCTGCTTTAAAGTTTAGGTACTATCCCAAAATGTATCACTGAGGTGACAGAAGTTGATTTCGGAGCATCATTTTTGAACAGGAGCTTCAACCATTTTGTGGCATATGAGAAATTCCCTAAGCCCCGGACCTGTCGATTTTGGTCAAAAATTTAAATTTCAAAAGTGCCCCAATTTCTGCTTTAAACTTTAGGTACTATACCAAAATGTATCACTAAGGTGACAGAAGTTGATTTCGGAGCATCATTTTTGAACAGGAGCTTTAACCGTTTTGTGGCACATGAGAAATTCCCTAAGCCCCGGACCTTTCGATTTTGGTCAAAAATGAAAATTTCAAAAGTGCCCCAATTTCTGCTTTAAACTTTAGGTACTATACCAAAATGTATCACTAAGGTGACAGAAGTTGATTTCGGAGCATCATTTTTGAACAGGAGCTTCAACCATTTTGTGGCATATGAGAAATTCCCTATGCCCCGGACCTTTCAATTTTGGTAAAAAAGGTAAATTTCAAAAGTGCCCCATTTTCTGCTTTAAACTTTAGGTACTATCCCAAAATGCATCATGAAGGTGACAGAAGTTGATTTCGGAGCATCATTTTTGAACAGGAGCTTTAACCGTTTTGTGGCATAAGAGAAATTCCCTAAGCCCCTTACCTGTCGATTTTGGTCAAAAATGAAAATTTCAAAAGTGCCCCAATTTCTGCTTTAAACTTTAGGTACTATCCCAAAATGTATCACTAAGGTGACAGAAGTTGATTTCGGAGCATCATTTTTGATCAGGATCTTGAACCGTTTTGTGGCATATGAGAAATTCCCTACGCCCCGGACCAGTCGATTTTGATCAAAAATGAAAATTTCAAAGTGCCCCAATTTCTGCTTTAAACTTTAGGTACTATCCCAAACTGTATCACTAAGGTGACAGAAGTTGATTTCGGAGCATCATTTTTGAACAGGAGTTTCAACCATTTTGTGGCATATGAGAAATTCCCTAAGCCCCGGACCTGTCGATTTTGGTCAAAAATGAAAATTTCAAAAGTGCCCCAATTTCTGCTTTAAAGTTTAGGTACTATCCCAAAATGTATCACTGAGGTGACAGAAGTTGATTTCGGAGCATCATTTTTGAACAGGAGCTTCAACCATTTTGTGGCATATGAGAAATTCCCTAAGCCCCGGACCTGTCGATTTTGGTCAAAAATTTAAATTTCAAAAGTGCCCCAATTTCTGCTTTAAACTTTAGGTACTATACCAAAATGTATCACTAAGGTGACAGAAGTTGATTTCGGAGCATCATTTTTGAACAGGAGCTTTAACCATTTTGTGGCACATGAGAAATTCCCTAAGCCCCGGACCTGTCGATTTTGGTCAAAAATGAAAATTTCAAAAGTGCCCCAATTTCTGCTTTAAACTTTAGGTACTATACCAAAATGTATCACTAAGGTGACAGAAGTTGATTTCGAAGCATCATTTTTGAACAGGAGCTTCAACCATTTTGTGGCATATGAGAAATTCCCTGAGCCCCGGACCTGTCGATTTTGGTCAAAAATGTAAATTTCAAAAGTGCCCCAATTTCTGCTTTAAACTTTAGGTACTATCCAAAAATGTATCATTAAGGTGACAGAAGTTGATTTCGAAGCATCATTTTTGAACAGGAGCTTCAACCATTTTGTGGCATATGAGAAATTCCCTGAGCCCCGGACCTGTCGATTTTGGTCAAAAATGTAAATTTCAAAAGTGCCCCAATTTCTGCTTTAAACTTTAGGTACTATCCAAAAATGTATCATTAAGGTGACAGAAGTTGATTTCGGAGCATCATTTTTGAACAGGAGCTTCAACCATTTTGTGGTATATGAGAAATTCCCTATGCCCCGGACCTTTCGATTTTGGTCAAAAATGTAAATTTCAAAAGTGCCCCAATTTCTGCTTTAAACTGTAGGTACTATCCCAAAATGTATCACTAAGGTGACAGAAGTTGATTTCGGAGCATCAATTTTGAACAGGAGCTTCAACCATTTTGTGGCATATGAGAAATTCCCTAAGCCCCAGACCTGTCGATTTTGGTCAAAAATGTAAATTTCAAAAGTGCCCCAATTTCTGCTTTAAACTTTAGGTACTATCCCAAAATGTATCACTGAGGTGACAGAAGTTGATTTCGGAGCATCATTTTTGAACAGGAGCTTCAACCATTTTGTGGCATATGAGAAATTCCCTAAGCCCCGGACCTGTCGATTTTGGTCAAAAATTTAAATTTCAAAAGTGCCCCAATTTCTGCTTTAAACTTTAGGTACTATACCAAAATGTATCACTAAGGTGACAGAAGTTGATTTCGGAGCATCATTTTTGAACAGGAGCTTTAAAAGTTTTGTGGCACATGAGAAATTCCCTAAGCCCCGGACCTGTCGATTTTGGTCAAAAATGAAAATTTCAAAAGTGCCCCAATTTCTGCTTGAAACTTTAGGTACTATACCAAAATGTATCACTAAGGTGACAGAAGTTGATTTCGGAGCATCATTTTTGAACAGGAGCTTCAACCACTTTGTGGCATATGAGAAATTCCCTATGCCCCGGACCTTTCAATTTTGGTAAAAAAGGTAAATTTCAAAAGTGCCCCATTTTCTGCTTTAAACTTTAGGTACTATCCCAAAATGTATCATTAAGGTGACAGAAGTTGATTTCGGAGCATCATTTTTGAACAGGAGCTTTAACCGTTTTGTGGCATAAGAGAAATTCCCTAAGCCCCTTACCTGTCGATTTTGGTCAAAAATGAAAATTTCAAAAGTGCCCCAATTTCTGCTTTAAACTTTAGGTACTATCCCAAAATGTATCACTGAGGTGACAGAAGTTGATTTCGGAGCATCATTTTTGAACAGGAGCTTCAACCGTTTTGTGGCACATGAGAAATTCCCTAAGCCCCGGACCTGTCGATTTTGGTCAAAAATTTAAATTTCAAAAGTGCCCCAATTTCTGCTTTAAACTTTAGGTACTATCCCAAAATGTATCACTGAGGTGACAGAAGTTGATTTCGGAGCATCATTTTTGAACAGGAGCTTCAACCATTTTGTGGCATGTGAGAAATTCCCTAAGCCCCGGACCTGTCGATTTTGGTCAAAAATTTAAATTTCAAATGTGCCCCAATTTCTGCTTTAAACTTTAGGTACTATACCAAAATGTATCACTAAGGTGACAGAAGTTGATTTCGGAGCATCATTTTTGAACAAGAGCTTCAACCGTTTTGTGGCATTTGGGAAATTCCCTAAGCCCCGGACCTGTCGATTTTGGTCAAAAATGAAAATTTCAAAAGTGCCTTAATTTCTGCTTTAAAGTTTAGGTACTATACCAAAATGTATCACTAAGGTGACAGAAGTTGATTTCGGAGCATCATTTTTGAACAGGAGCTTCAACCATTTTGTGGCATATGAGAAATTCCCTATGCCCCGGACCTTTCAATTTTGGTAAAAAAGGTAAATTTCAAAAGTGCCCCATTTTCTGCTTTAAACTTTAGGTACTATCCCAAAATGTATCATTAAGGTGACAGAAGTTGATTTCGGAGCATCATTTTTGAACAGGAGCTTCAACCATTTTGTGGCATATGAGAAATTCCCTATGCCCCGGACCTTTCAATTTTGGTAAAAAAGGTAAATTTCAAAAGTGCCCCAATTTCTGCTTTAAACTTTAGGTACTATCCCAAAATGTATCATTAAGGTGACAGAAGTTGATTTCGGAGCATCATTTTTGAACAGGAGCTTTAACCGTTTTGTGGCATAAGAGAAATTCCCTAAGCCCCTTACCTGTCGATTTTGGTCAAAAATGAAAATTTCAAAAGTGCCCCAATTTCTGCTTTAAACTTTAGGTACTATCCCAAAATGTATCACTAAGGTGACAGAAGTTGATTTCGGAGCATCATTTTTGATCAGGATCTTCAACCGTTTTGTGGCATATGAGAAATTCCCTACGCCCCGGACCAGTTGATTTTGATCAAAAATGAAAATTTCAAAGTGCCCCAATTTCTGCTTTAAACTTTAGGTACTATCCCAAACTGTATCACTAAGGTGACAGAAGTTGATTTTGGAGCATCATTTTTGAACAGGAGCTTCAACCATTTTGTGGCATATGAGAAATTCCCTAAGCCCCGGACCTGTCGATTTTGGTCAAAAATGAAAATTTCAAAAGTGCCCCAATTTCTGCTTTAAACTTTAGGTACTATCCCAAACAGTATCACTAAGGTGACAGAAGTTGATTTCGGAGCATCATTTTTGAACAAGAGCTTCAACCGTTTTGTGGCATATGGGAAATTCCCTAAGCCCCGGACCTGTCGATTTTGGTCAAAAATGAAAATTTCAAAAGTGCCCCAATTTCTGCTTTAAAGTTTAGGTACTATCCCAAAATGTATCACTGAGGTGACAGAAGTTGATTTCGGAGCATCATTTTTGAACAGGAGCTTCAACCATTTTGTGGCATATGAGAAATTCCCTAAGCCCCGGACCTGTCGATTTTGGTCAAAAATTTAAATTTCAAAAGTGCCCCAATTTCTGCTTTAAACTTTAGGTACTATACCAAAATGTATCACTAAGGTGACAGAAGTTGATTTCGGAGCATCATTTTTGAACAGGAGCTTTAACCGTTTTGTGGCACATGAGAAATTCCCTAAGCCCCGGACCTTTCGATTTTGGTCAAAAATGAAAATTTCAAAAGTGCCCCAATTTCTGCTTTAAACTTTAGGTACTATACCAAAATGTATCACTAAGGTGACAGAAGTTGATTTCGGAGCATCATTTTTGAACAGGAGCTTCAACCATTTTGTGGCATATGAGAAATTCCCTATGCCCCGGACCTTTCAATTTTGGTAAAAAAGGTAAATTTCAAAAGTGCCCCATTTTCTGCTTTAAACTTTAGGTACTATCCCAAAATGTATCATGAAGGTGACAGAAGTTGATTTCGGAGCATCATTTTTGAACAGGAGCTTTAACCGTTTTGTGGCATATGAGAAATTCCCTACGCCCCGGACCAGTCGATTTTGATCAAAAATGAAAATTTCAAAGTGCCCCAATTTCTGCTTTAAACTTTAGGTACTATCCCAAACTGTATCACTAAGGTGACAGAAGTTGATTTCGGAGCATCATTTTTGAACAGGAGTTTCAACCATTTTGTGGCATATGAGAAATTCCCTAAGCCCCGGACCTGTCGATTTTGGTCAAAAATGAAAATTTCAAAAGTGCCCCAATTTCTGCTTTAAAGTTTAGGTACTATCCCAAAATGTATCACTGAGGTGACAGAAGTTGATTTCGGAGCATCATTTTTGAACAGGAGCTTTAACCATTTTGTGGCACATGAGAAATTCCCTAAGCCCCGGACCTGTCGATTTTGGTCAAAAATGAAAATTTCAAAAGTGCCCCAATTTCTGCTTTAAACTTTAGGTACTATACCAAAATGTATCACTAAGGTGACAGAAGTTGATTTCGAAGCATCATTTTTGAACAGGAGCTTCAACCATTTTGTGGCATATGAGAAATTCCCTGAGCCCCGGACCTGTCGATTTTGGTCAAAAATGTAAATTTCAAAAGTGCCCCAATTTCTGCTTTAAACTTTAGGTACTATCCAAAAATGTATCATTAAGGTGACAGAAGTTGATTTCGGAGCATCATTTTTGAACAGGAGCTTCAACCATTTTGTGGTATATGAGAAATTCCCTATGCCCCGGACCTTTCGATTTTGGTCAAAAATGTAAATTTCAAAAGTGCCCCAATTTCTGCTTTAAACTGTAGGTACTATCCCAAAATGTATCACTAAGGTGACAGAAGTTGATTTCGGAGCATCAATTTTGAACAGGAGCTTCAACCATTTTGTGGCATATGAGAAATTCCCTAAGCCCCAGACCTGTCGATTTTGGTCAAAAATGTAAATTTCAAAAGTGCCCCAATTTCTGCTTTAAACTTTAGGTACTATCCCAAAATGTATCACTGAGGTGACAGAAGTTGATTTCGGAGCATCATTTTTGAACAGGAGCTTCAACCATTTTGTGGCATATGAGAAATTCCCTAAGCCCCGGACCTGTCGATTTTGGTCAAAAATTTAAATTTCAAAAGTGCCCCAATTTCTGCTTTAAACTTTAGGTACTATACCAAAATGTATCACTAAGGTGACAGAAGTTGATTTCGGAGCATCATTTTTGAACAGGAGCTTTAAAAGTTTTGTGGCACATGAGAAATTCCCTAAGCCCCGGACCTGTCGATTTTGGTCAAAAATGAAAATTTCAAAAGTGCCCCAATTTCTGCTTGAAACTTTAGGTACTATACCAAAATGTATCACTAAGGTGACAGAAGTTGATTTCGGAGCATCATTTTTGAACAGGAGCTTCAACCACTTTGTGGCATATGAGAAATTCCCTATGCCCCGGACCTTTCAATTTTGGTAAAAAAGGTAAATTTCAAAAGTGCCCCATTTTCTGCTTTAAACTTTAGGTACTATCCCAAAATGTATCATTAAGGTGACAGAAGTTGATTTCGGAGCATCATTTTTGAACAGGAGCTTTAACCGTTTTGTGGCATAAGAGAAATTCCCTAAGCCCCTTACCTGTCGATTTTGGTCAAAAATGAAAATTTCAAAAGTGCCCCAATTTCTGCTTTAAACTTTAGGTACTATCCCAAAATGTATCACTAAGGTGACAGAAGTTGATTTCGGAGCATCATTTTTGAACAGGAGCTTCAACCGTTTTGTGGCACATGAGAAATTCCCTAAGCCCCGGACCTGTCGATTTTGGTCAAAAATTTAAATTTCAAAAGTGCCCCAATTTCTGCTTTAAACTTTAGGTACTATCCCAAAATGTATCACTGAGGTGACAGAAGTTGATTTCGGAGCATCATTTTTGAACAAGAGCTTCAACCGTTTTGTGGCATTTGGGAAATTCCCTAAGCCCCGGACCTGTCGATTTTGGTCAAAAATGAAAATTTCAAAAGTGCCTTAATTTCTGCTTTAAAGTTTAGGTACTATACCAAAATGTATCACTAAGGTGACAGAAGTTGATTTCGGAGCATCATTTTTGAACAGGAGCTTCAACCATTTTGTGGCATATGAGAAATTCCCTATGCCCCGGACCTTTCAATTTTGGTAAAAAAGGTAAATTTCAAAAGTGCCCCATTTTCTGCTTTAAACTTTAGGTACTATCCCAAAATGTATCATTAAGGTGACAGAAGTTGATTTCGGAGCATCATTTTTTAACAGGAGCTTTAACCGTTTTGTGGCATAAGAGAAATTCCCTAAGCCCCAGACCTGTCGATTTTGGTCAAAAATGAAAATGTCAAAAGTGCCCCAATTTCTGATTAAAACTTTAGGTACTATCCCAAAATGTATCACTAAGGTGACAGAAGTTGATTTCGGAGCATCATTTTTGAACAGGAGCTTCAACCATTTTGTGGCATATGAGAAATTCCCTAAGCCCCGGACCTGTCGATTTTGGTCAAAAATGAAAATTTCAAAAGTGCCCCAATTTCTGCTTTAAACTTTAGGTACTATCCCAAAATGTATCACTAAGGTGACAGAAGTTGATTACGGAGCATCATTTTTGAACAAGAGCTTCAACCGTTTTGTGGCATTTGGGAAATTCCCTAAGCCCCGGACCTGTCGATTTTGGTCAAAAATGAAAATTTCAAAAGTGCCCCAATTTCTGCTTTAAACTTTAGGTACTATCCCAAACAGTATCACTAAGGTGACAGAAGTTGATTACGGAGCATCATTTTTGAACAAGAGCTTCAACCGTTTTGTGGCATTTGGGAAATTCCCTAAGCCCCGGACCTGTCGATTTTGGTCAAAAATGAAAATTTCAAAAGTGCCCCAATTTCTGCTTTAAAGTTTAGGTACTATACCTAAATGTATCACTAAGGTGACAGAAGTTGATTTTGGAGCATCATTTTTGAACAGGAGCTTCAACCATTTTGTGGCATATGAGAAATTCCCTATGCCCCGGACCTTTCAATTTTGGTAAAAAAGGTAAATTTCAAAAGTGCCCCATTTTCTGCTTTAAACTTTAGGTACTATCCCAAAATGTATCATTAAGGTGACAGAAGTTGATTTCGGAGCATCATTTTTTAACAGGAGCTTTAACCGTTTTGTGGCATAAGAGAAATTCCCTAAGCCCCAGACCTGTCGATTTTGGTCAAAAATGAAAATGTCAAAAGTGCCCCAATTTCTGATTAAAACTTTAGGTACTATCCCAAAATGTATCACTAAGGTGACAGAAGTTGATTTCGGAGCATCATTTTTGAACAGGAGCTTCAACCATTTTGTGGCATATGAGAAATTCCCTAAGCCCCGGACCTGTCGATTTTGGTCAAAAATGAAAATTTCAAAAGTGCCCCAATTTCTGCTTTAAACTTTAGGTACTATCCCAAAATGTATCACTAAGGTGACAGAAGTTGATTTCGGAGCATCATTTTTGATCAGGAGCTTCAACCATTTTGTGGCATATGAGAAATTCCCTAAGCCACGGACCTGTCGATTTTGGTCAAAAATGAAAATTTCAAAAGTGCCCCAATTTCTGCTTTAAACTTTAGGTACTATCCCAAAATGTATCACTAAGGTGACAGAAGTTGATTTCGGAGCATCATTTTTGATCAGGATCTTCAACCGTTTTGTGGCATATGAGAAATTCCCTACGCCCCGGACCAGTCGATTTTGATCAAAAATGAAAATTTCAAAGTGCCCCAATTTCTGCTTTAAACTTTAGGTACTATCCCAAACTGTATCACTAAGGTGACAGAAGTTGATTTCGGAGCATCATTTTTGAACAGGAGCTTCAACCATTTTGTGGCATATGAGAAATTCCCTAAGCCCCGGACCTGTCGATTTTGGTCAAAAATTTAAATTTCAAAAGTGCCCCAATTTCTGCTTTAAACTTTAGGTACTATCCCAAAATGTATCACTGAGGTGACAGAAGTTGATTTCGGAGCATCATTTTTGAACAGGAGCTTCAACCATTTTGTGGCATATGAGAAATTCCCTAAGCCCCGGACCTGTCGATTTTGGTCAAAAATTTAAATTTCAAAAGTGCCCCAATTTCTGCTTTAAACTTTAGGTACTATCCCAAAATGTATCACTGAGGTGACAGAAGTTGATTTCGGAGCATCATTTTTGAACAGGAGCTTCAACCATTTTGTGGCATATGAGAAATTCCCTAAGCCCCGGACCTGTCTATTTTGGTCAAAAATTTAAATTTCAAATGTGCCCCAATTTCTGCTTTAAACTTTAGGTACTATCCCAAACAGTATCACTAAGGTGACAGAAGTTGATTACGGAGCATCATTTTTGAACAAGAGCTTCAACCGTTTTGTGGCATTTGGGAAATTCCCTAAGCCCCGGACCTGTCGATTTTGGTCAAAAATGAAAATTTCAAAAGTGCCCCAATTTCTGCTTTAAAGTTTAGGTACTATACCAAAATGTATCACTAAGGTGACAGAAGTTGATTTCGGAGCATCATTTTTGAACAGGAGCTTCAACCATTTTGTGGCATATGAGAAATTCCCTATGCCCCGGACCTTTCAATTTTGGTAAAAAAGGTAAATTTCAAAAGTGCCCCATTTTCTGCTTTAAACTTTAGGTACTATCCCAAAATGTATCATTAAGGTGACAGAAGTTGATTTCGGAGCATCATTTTTTAACAGGAGCTTTAACCGTTTTGTGGCATAAGAGAAATTCCCTAAGCCCCAGACCTGTCGATTTTGGTCAAAAATGAAAATTTCAAAAGTGCCCCAATTTCTGATTAAAACTTTAGGTACTATCCCAAAATGTATCACTAAGGTGACAGAAGTTGATTTCGGAGCATCAATTTTGAACAGGAGCTTCAACCATTTTGTGGCATATGAGAAATTCCCTAAGCCCCGGACCTGTCGATTTTGGTCAAAAATTTAAATTTCAAAAGTGCCCCAATTTCTGCTTTTAACTTTAGGTACTATCCCAAAATGTATCACTGAGGTGACAGAAGTTGTTTCGGAGCATCATTTTTGAACAGGAGCTTCAACCATTTTGTGGCATATGAGAAATTCCCTAAGCCCCGGACCAGTCGATTTTGGTCAAAAATTTAAATTTCAAAAGTGCCCCAATTTCTGCTTTAAACTTTAGGTACTATCCCAAAATGTATCACTGAGGTGACAGAAGTTGATTTCGGAGCATCATTTTTGAACAGGAGCTTCAACCATTTTGTGGCATATGAGAAATTCCCTAAGCCCCGGAGCTGTCGATTTTGGTCAAAAATTTAAATTTCAAATGTGCCCCAATTTCTGCTTTAAACTTTAGGTACTATCCCAAACAGTATCACTAAGGTGACAGAAGTTGATTTCGGAGCATCATTTTTGAACAGGAGCTTCAACCATTTTGTGGCATATGAGAAATTCCCTAAGCTCCGGACCTGTCGATTTTGGTCAAAAATTTAAATTTCAAAAGTGCCCCAATTTCTTCTTTAAACTTTAGGTACTATACCAAAATGTATCACTAAGGTGACAGAAGTTGATTTCGGAGCATCATTTTTGAACAGGAGCTTTAACCGTTTTGTGGCACATGAGAAATTCCCTAAGCCACGGACCTGTCGATTTTGGTCAAAAATGAAAATTTCAAAAGTGCCCCAATTTCTGCTTTAAACTTTAGGTACTATCCCAAAATGTATCATTAAGGTGACAGAAGTTGATTTCGGAACATCATTTTTGAACAGGAGCTTTAAACGTTTTGTGGCATAAAAGAAATTCCCTAAGCCCCGGACCTGTCGATTTTGGTCAAAAATGAAAATTTCAAAAGTGCCCCAATTTCTGCTTTAAACTGTAGGTACTATCCCAAAATGTATCACTGAGGTGACAGAAGTTGTTTCGGAGCATCATTTTTGAACAGGAGCTTCAACCATTTTGTGGCATATGAGAAATTCCCTAAGCCCCGGACCAGTCGATTTTGGTCAAAAATTTAAATTTCAAAAGTGCCCCAATTTCTGCTTTAAACTTTAGGTACTATCCCAAAATGTATCACTGAGGTGACAGAAGTTGATTTCGGAGCATCATTTTTGAACAGGAGCTTCAACCATTTTGTGGCATATGAGAAATTCCCTAAGCCCCGGAGCTGTCGATTTTGGTCAAAAATTTAAATTTCAAATGTGCCCCAATTTCTGCTTTAAACTTTAGGTACTATCCCAAACAGTATCACTAAGGTGACAGAAGTTGATTTCGGAGCATCATTTTTGAACAGGAGCTTCAACCATTTTGTGGCATATGAGAAATTCCCTAAGCTCCGGACCTGTCGATTTTGGTCAAAAATTTAAATTTCAAAAGTGCCCCAATTTCTTCTTTAAACTTTAGGTACTATACCAAAATGTATCACTAAGGTGACAGAAGTTGATTTCGGAGCATCATTTTTGAACAGGAGCTTTAACCGTTTTGTGGCACATGAGAAATTCCCTAAGCCACGGACCTGTCGATTTTGGTCAAAAATGAAAATTTCAAAAGTGCCCCAATTTCTGCTTTAAACTTTAGGTACTATCCCAAAATGTATCATTAAGGTGACAGAAGTTGATTTCGGAACATCATTTTTGAACAGGAGCTTTAAACGTTTTGTGGCATAAAAGAAATTCCCTAAGCCCCGGACCTGTCGATTTTGGTCAAAAATGAAAATTTCAAAAGTGCCCCAATTTCTGCTTTAAACTGTAGGTACTATCCCAAAATGTATCACTAAGGTGACAGAAGTTGATTTCGGAGCATCATTTTTGAACAGGAGCTTCAACCGTTTTGTGGCACATGAGAAATTCCCTAAGCCCCGGACCTGTCGATTTTGGTCAAAAATGAAAATTTCAAAAGTACCCCAATTTCTGCTTTAAACTTTAGGTACTATCCCAAAATGTATCACTGAGGTGACAGAAGTTGATTTCGGAGCATCATTTTTGAACAGGAGATTCAACCGTTTTGTGGCATATGAGAAATTCCCTAAGCCCCGGACCAGTCGATTTTGATCAAAAATGAAAATTTCAAAGTGCCCCAAATTCTGCTTTAAACTTTAGGTACTATCCCAAACTGTATCACTAAGGTGACAGAAGTTGATTTCGGAGCATCATTTTTGAACAGGAGCTTCAACCGTTTTGTGGCATATGGGAAATTCCCTAAGCCCCGCACCTGTCGATTTTGGTCAAAAATTTAAATTTCAAAAGTGCCCCAATTTCTGCTTTTTAGTTTAGGTACTATCCCAAAATCTATCACTGAGGTGACAGAAGTTGATTTCGGAGCATCATTTTTGAACAGGAGCTTCAACCATTTTGTGGCATATGAGAAATTCCCTAAGCCCCGGACCTGTCGATTTTGGTCAAAAATTTAAATTTCAAAAGTGCCCCAATTTCTGCTTTAAACTTTAGGTACTATCCCAAAATGTATCACTGAGGTGACAGAAGTTGATTTCGGAGCATCATTTTTGAACAGGAGCTTCAACCATTTTGTGGCATATGAGAAATTCCCTAAGCCCCGGACCTGTCGATTTTGGTCAAAAATTTAAATTTCAAAAGTGCCCCAATTTCTGCTTTAAACTTTAGGTACTATCCCAAAATGTATCACTGAGGTGACAGAAGTTGATTTCGGAGCATCATTTTTGAACAGGAGCTTCAACCATTTTGTGGCATATGAGAAATTCCCTAAGCCCCGGACCTGTCGATTTTGGTCAAAAATTTAAATTTCAAATGTGCCCCAATTTCTGCTTTAAACTTTAGGTACTATCCCAAACAGTATCACTAAGGTGACAGAAGTTGATTACGGAGCATCATTTTTGAACAAGAGCTTCAACCGTTTTGTGGCATTTGGGAAATTCCCTAAGTCCCGGACCTGTCGATTTTGGTCAAAAATGAAAATTTCAAAAGTGCCCCAATTTCTGCTTTAAAGTTTAGGTACTATACCAAAATGTATCACTAAGGTGACAGAAGTTGATTTCGGAGCATCATTTTTGAACAGGAGCTTCAACCATTTTGTGGCATATGAGAAATTCCCTATGCCCCGGACCTTTCAATTTTGGTAAAAAAGGTAAATTTCAAAAGTGCCCCATTTTCTGCTTTAAACTTTAGGTACTATCCCAAAATGTATCATTAAGGTGACAGAAGTTGATTTCGGAGCATCATTTTTTAACAGGAGCTTTAACCGTTTTGTGGCATAAGAGAAATTCCCTAAGCCCCAGACCTGTCGATTTTGGTCAAAAATGAAAATGTCAAAAGTGCCCCAATTTCTGATTAAAACTTTAGGTACTATCCCAAAATGTATCACTAAGGTGACAGAAGTTGATTTCGGAGCATCATTTTTGAACAGGAGCTTCAACCATTTTGTGGCATATGAGAAATTCCCTAAGCCCCGGACCTGTCGATTTTGGTCAAAAATTTAAATTTCAAAAGTGCCCCAATTTCTGCTTTAAACTTTAGGTACTATCCCAAAATGTATCACTGAGGTGACAGAAGTTGATTTCGGAGCATCATTTTTGAACAGGAGCTTCAACCATTTTGTGGCATATGAGAAATTCCCTAAGCCCCGGACCTGTCGATTTTGGTCAAAAATTTAAATTTCAAATGTGCCCCAATTTCTGCTTTAAACTTTAGGTACTATCCCAAACAGTATCACTAAGGTGACAGAAGTTGATTACGGAGCATCATTTTTGAACAAGAGCTTCAACCGTTTTGTGGCATTTGGGAAATTCCCTAAGCCCCGGACCTGTCGATTTTGGTCAAAAATGAAAATTTCAAAAGTGCCCCAATTTCTGCTTTAAAGTTTAGGTACTATACCAAAATGTATCACTAAGGTGACAGAAGTTGATTTCGGAGCATCATTTTTGAACAGGAGCTTCAACCATTTTGTGGCATATGAGAAATTCCCTATGCCCCGGACCTTTCAATTTTGGTAAAAAAGGTAAATTTCAAAAGTGCCCCATTTTCTGCTTTAAACTTTAGGTACTATCCCAAAATGTATCATTAAGGTGACAGAAGTTGATTTCGGAGCATCATTTTTTAACAGGAGCTTTAACCGTTTTGTGGCATAAGAGAAATTCCCTAAGCCCCAGACCTGTCGATTTTGGTCAAAAATGAAAATTTCAAAAGTGCCCCAATTTCTGATTAAAACTTTAGGTACTATCCCAAAATGTATCACTAAGGTGACAGAAGTTGATTTCGGAGCATCATTTTTGAACAGGAGCTTCAACCATTTTGTGGCATATGAGAAATTCCCTAAGCCCCGGACCTGTCGATTTTGGTCAAAAATTTAAATTTCAAAAGTGCCCCAATTTCTGCTTTAAACTTTAGGTACTATCCCAAAATGTATCACTGAGGTGACAGAAGTTGATTTCGGAGCATCATTTTTGAACAGGAGCTTCAACCATTTTGTGGCATATGAGAAATTCCCTAAGCCCCGGACCTGTCGATTTTGGTCAAAAATTTAAATTTCAAATGTGCCCCAATTTCTGCTTTAAACTTTAGGTACTATCCCAAACAGTATCACTAAGGTGACAGAAGTTGATTACGGAGCATCATTTTTGAACAAGAGCTTCAACCGTTTTGTGGCATTTGGGAAATTCCCTAAGCCCCGGACCTGTCGATTTTGGTCAAAAATGAAAATTTCAAAAGTGCCCCAATTTCTGCTTTAAAGTTTAGGTACTATACCAAAATGTATCACTAAGGTGACAGAAGTTGATTTCGGAGCATCATTTTTGAACAGGAGCTTCAACCATTTTGTGGCATATGAGAAATTCCCTATGCCCCGGACCTTTCAATTTTGGTAAAAAAGGTAAATTTCAAAAGTGCCCCATTTTCTGCTTTAAACTTTAGGTACTATCCCAAAATGTATCATTAAGGTGACAGAAGTTGATTTCGGAGCATCATTTTTTAACAGGAGCTTTAACCGTTTTGTGGCATAAGAGAAATTCCCTAAGCCCCAGACCTGTCGATTTTGGTCAAAAATGAAAATTTCAAAAGTGCCCCAATTTCTGATTAAAACTTTAGGTACTATCCCAAAATGTATCACTAAGGTGACAGAAGTTGATTTCGGAGCATCAATTTTGAACAGGAGCTTCAACCATTTTGTGGCATATGAGAAATTCCCTAAGCCCCGGACCTGTCGATTTTGGTCAAAAATTTAAATTTCAAAAGTGCCCCAATTTCTGCTTTTAACTTTAGGTACTATCCCAAAATGTATCACTGAGGTGACAGAAGTTGATTTCGGAGCATCATTTTTGAACAGGAGCTTCAACCATTTTGTGGCATATGAGAAATTCCCTAAGCCCCGGACCAGTCGATTTTGGTCAAAAATTTAAATTTCAAAAGTGCCCCAATTTCTGCTTTAAACTTTAGGTACTATCCCAAAATGTATCACTGAGGTGACAGAAGTTGATTTCGGAGCATCATTTTTGAACAGGAGCTTCAACCATTTTGTGGCATATGAGAAATTCCCTAAGCCCCGGAGCTGTCGATTTTGGTCAAAAATTTAAATTTCAAATGTGCCCCAATTTCTGCTTTAAACTTTAGGTACTATCCCAAACAGTATCACTAAGGTGACAGAAGTTGATTTCGGAGCATCATTTTTGAACAAGAGCTTCAACCGTTTTGTGGCATATGAGAAATTCCCTACGCCCCGGACCTGTCGATTTTGATCAAAAATGAAAATTTCAAAGTGCCCCAATTTCTGCTTTAAACTTTAGGTACTATCCCAAACTGTATCACTAAGGTGACAGAAGTTGATTTCGGAGCATCATTTTTGAACAGGAGCTTCAACCATTTTGTGGCATATGAGAAATTCCCTAAGCTCCGGACCTGTCGATTTTGGTCAAAAATTTAAATTTCAAAAGTGCCCCAATTTCTTCTTTAAACTTTAGGTACTATACCAAAATGTATCACTAAGGTGACAGAAGTTGATTTCGGAGCATCATTTTTGAACAGGAGCTTTAACCGTTTTGTGGCACATGAGAAATTCCCTAAGCCACGGACCTGTCGATTTTGGTCAAAAATGAAAATTTCAAAAGTGCCCCAATTTCTGCTTTAAACTTTAGGTACTATCCCAAAATGTATCATTAAGGTGACAGAAGTTGATTTCGGAACATCATTTTTGAACAGGAGCTTTAAACGTTTTGTGGCATAAAAGAAATTCCCTAAGCCCCGGACCTGTCGATTTTGGTCAAAAATGAAAATTTCAAAAGTGCCCCAATTTCTGCTTTAAACTGTAGGTACTATCCCAAAATGTATCACTAAGGTGACAGAAGTTGATTTCGGAGCATCATTTTTGAACAGGAGCTTCAACCGTTTTGTGGCACATGAGAAATTCCCTAAGCCCCGGACCTGTCGATTTTGGTCAAAAATGAAAATTTCAAAAGTACCCCAATTTCTGCTTTAAACTTTAGGTACTATCCCAAAATGTATCACTGAGGTGACAGAAGTTGATTTCGGAGCATCATTTTTGAACAGGAGATTCAACCGTTTTGTGGCATATGAGAAATTCCCTAAGCCCCGGACCAGTCGATTTTGATCAAAAATGAAAATTTCAAAGTGCCCCAAATTCTGCTTTAAACTTTAGGTACTATCCCAAACTGTATCACTAAGGTGACAGAAGTTGATTTCGGAGCATCATTTTTGAACAGGAGCTTCAACCGTTTTGTGGCATATGGGAAATTCCCTAAGCCCCACACCTGTCGATTTTGGTCAAAAATGAAAATTTCAAAAGTGCCCCAATTTCTGCTTTTTAGTTTAGGTACTATCCCAAAATCTATCACTGAGGTGACAGAAGTTGATTTCGGAGCATCATTTTTGAACAGGAGCTTCAACCATTTTGTGGCATATGAGAAATTCCCTAAGCCCCGGACCTGTCGATTTTGGTCAAAAATGAAAATTTCAAAAGTGCCTTAATTTCGGCTTTAAAGTTTAGGTACTATACCAAAATGTATCACTAAGGTGACAGAAGTTGATTTCGGAGCATCATTTTTGAACAGGAGCTTCAACCATTTTGTGGCATATGAGAAATTCCCTATGCCCCGGACCTTTCAATTTTGGTAAAAAAGGTAAATTTCAAAAGTGCTCCATTTTCTGCTTTAAACTTTAGGTACTATCCCAAAATGTATCATTAAGGTGACAGAAGTTGATTTCGGAGCATCATTTTTTAACAGGAGCTTTAACCGTTTTGTGGCATAAGAGAAATTCCCTAAGCCCCAGACCTGTCGATTTTGGTCAAAAATGAAAATGTCAAAAGTGCCCCAATTTCTGATTAAAACTTTAGGTACTATCCCAAAATGTATCACTAAGGTGACAGAAGTTGATTTCGGAGCATCATTTTTGATCAGGAGCTTCAACCATTTTGTGGCATATGAGAAATTCCCTAAGCCCTGGACCTGTCGATTTTGGTCAAAAATGAAAATTTCAAAAGTGCCCCAATTTCTGCTTTAAACTTTAGGTACTATCCCAAAATGTATCACTAAGGTGACAGAAGTTGATTTCGGAGCATCATTTTTTATCAGGATCTTCAACCGTTTTGTGGCATATGAGAAATTCCCTACGCCCCGGACCAGTCGATTTTGATCAAAAATGAAAATTTCAAAGTGCCCCAATTTCTGCTTTAAACTTTAGGTACTATCCCAAACAGTATCACTAAGGTGACAGAAGTTGATTACGGAGCATCATTTTTGAACAAGAGCTTCAACCGTTTTGTGGCATATGAGAAATTCCCTATGCCCCGGTCCTTTCAATTTTGGTAAAAAAGGTAAATTTCAAAAGTGCCCCATTTTCTGCTTTAAACTTTAGGTACTATCCCAAAATGTATCATTAAGGTGACAGAAGTTGATTTCGGAGCATCATTTTTTAACAGGAGCTTTAACCGTTTTGTGGCATAAGAGAAATTCCCTAAGCCCCAGACCTGTCGATTTTGGTCAAAAATGAAAATGTCAAAAGTGCCCCAATTTCTGATTAAAACTTTAGGTACTATCCCAAAATGTATCACTAAGGTGACAGAAGTTGATTTCGGAGCATCATTTTTGAACAGGAGCTTCAACCATTTTGTGGCATATGAGAAATTCCCTAAGCCCCGGACCTGTCGATTTTGGTCAAAAATGAAAATTTCAAAAGTGCCCCAATTTCTGCTTTAAACTTTAGGTACTATCCCAAAATGTATCACTAAGGTGACAGAAGTTGATTTCGGAGCATCATTTTTGATCAGGAGCTTCAACCATTTTGTGGCATATGAGAAATTCCCTAAGCCCCGGACCTGTCGATTTTGGTCAAAAATGAAAATTTCAAAAGTGCCCCAATTTCTGCTTTAAACTTTAGGTACTATCCCAAAATGTATCACTAAGGTGACAGAAGTTGATTTCGGAGCATCATTTTTGAACAGGAGCTTCAACCATTTTGTGGCATATGAGAAATTCCCTAAGCCCCGGACCTGTCGATTTTGGTCAAAAATTTAAATTTCAAAAGTGCCCCAATTTCTGCTTTAAACTTTAGGTACTATCCCAAAATGTATCACTGAGGTGACAGAAGTTGATTTCGGAGCATCATTTTTGAACAGGAGCTTCAACCATTTTGTGGCATATGAGAAATTCCCTAAGCCCCGGACCTGTCGATTTTGGTCAAAAATTTAAATTTCAAATGTGCCCCAATTTCTGCTTTAAACTTTAGGTACTATCCCAAACAGTATCACTAAGGTGACAGAAGTTGATTACGGAGCATCATTTTTGAACAAGAGCTTCAACCGTTTTGTGGCATATGAGAAATTCCCTATGCCCCGGTCCTTTCAATTTTGGTAAAAAAGGTAAATTTCAAAAGTGCCCCATTTTCTGCTTTAAACTTTAGGTACTATCCCAAAATGTATCATTAAGGTGACAGAAGTTGATTTCGGAGCATCATTTTTTAACAGGAGCTTTAACCGTTTTGTGGCATAAGAGAAATTCCCTAAGCCCCAGACCTGTCGATTTTGGTCAAAAATGAAAATGTCAAAAGTGCCCCAATTTCTGATTAAAACTTTAGGTACTATCCCAAAATGTATCACTAAGGTGACAGAAGTTGATTTCGGAGCATCATTTTTGAACAGGAGCTTCAACCATTTTGTGGCATATGAGAAATTCCCTAAGCCCCGGACCTGTCGATTTTGGTCAAAAATGAAAATTTCAAAAGTGCCCCAATTTCTGCTTTAAACTTTAGGTACTATCCCAAAATGTATCACTAAGGTGACAGAAGTTGATTTCGGAGCATCATTTTTGATCAGGAGCTTCAACCATTTTGTGGCATATGAGAAATTCCCTAAGCCCCGGACCTGTCGATTTTGGTCAAAAATGAAAATTTCAAAAGTGCCCCAATTTCTGCTTTAAACTTTAGGTACTATCCCAAAATGTATCACTAAGGTGACAGAAGTTGATTTCGGAGCATCATTTTTGATCAGGATCTTCAACCGTTTTGTGGCATATGAGAAATTCCCTACGCCCCGGACCAGTCGATTTTGATCAAAAATGAAAATTTCAAAGTGCCCCAATTTCTGCTTTAAACTTTAGGTACTATCCCAAAATGTATCACTAAGGTGACAGAAGTTGATTTCGGAGCATCATTTTTGATCAGGAGCTTCAACCATTTTGTGGCATATCAGAAATTCCCTAAGCCCCGGACCTGTCGATTTTGGTCAAAAATGAAAATTTCAAAAGTGCCCCAATTTCTGCTTTAAACTTTAGGTGCTATCCCAAAATGTATCACTGAGGTGACAGAAGTTGATTTCGGAGCATCATTTTTGAACAGGAGCTTCAACCATTTTGTGGCATATGAGAAATTCCCTAAGCCCCGGACCTGTCGATTTTGGTCAAAAATTTAAATTTCAAAAGTGCCCCAATTTCTGCTTTAAACTTTAGGTACTATCCCAAAATGTATCACTGAGGTGACAGAAGTTGATTTCGGAGCATCATTTTTGAACAGGAGCTTCAACCATTTTGTGGCATATGAGAAATTCCCTAAGCCCCGGACCTGTCGATTTTGGTCAAAAATTTAAATTTCAAAAGTGCCCCAATTTCTGCTTTAAACTTTAGGTACTATCCCAAAATGTATCACTGAGGTGACAGAAGTTGATTTCGGAGCATCATTTTTGAACAGGAGCTTCAACCATTTTGTGGCATATGAGAAATTCCCTAAGCCCCGGACCTGTCGATTTTGGTCAAAAATTTAAATTTCAAATGTGCCCCAATTTCTGCTTTAAACTTTAGGTACTATCCCAAACAGTATCACTAAGGTGACAGAAGTTGATTACGGAGCATCATTTTTGAACAAGAGCTTCAACCGTTTTGTGGCATTTGGGAAATTCCCTAAGCCCCGGACCTGTCGATTTTGGTCAAAAATGAAAATTTCAAAAGTGCCCCAATTTCTGCTTTAAAGTTTAGGTACTATACCAAAATGTATCACTAAGGTGACAGAAGTTGATTTCGGAGCATCATTTTTGAACAGGAGCTTCAACCATTTTGTGGCATATGAGAAATTCCCTATGCCCCGGACCTTTCAATTTTGGTAAAAAAGGTAAATTTCAAAAGTGCCCCATTTTCTGCTTTAAACTTTAGGTACTATCCCAAAATGTATCATTAAGGTGACAGAAGTTGATTTCGGAGCATCATTTTTTAACAGGAGCTTTAACCGTTTTGTGGCATAAGAGAAATTCCCTAAGCCCCAGACCTGTAGATTTTGGTCAAAAATGAAAATTTCAAAAGTGCCCCAATTTCTGATTAAAACTTTAGGTACTATCCCAAAATGTATCACTAAGGTGACAGAAGTTGATTTCGGAGCATCAATTTTGAACAGGAGCTTCAACCATTTTGTGGCATATGAGAAATTCCCTAAGCCCCGGACCTGTCGATTTTGGTCAAAAATTTAAATTTCAAAAGTGCCCCAATTTCTGCTTTTAACTTTAGGTACTATCCCAAAATGTATCACTGAGGTGACAGAAGTTGATTTCGGAGCATCATTTTTGAACAGGAGCTTCAACCATTTTGTGGCATATGAGAAATTCCCTAAGCCCCGGACCAGTCGATTTTGGTCAAAAATTTAAATTTCAAAAGTGCCCCAATTTCTGCTTTAAACTTTAGGTACTATCCCAAAATGTATCACTGAGGTGACAGAAGTTGATTTCGGAGCATCATTTTTGAACAGGAGCTTCAACCATTTTGTGGCATATGAGAAATTCCCTAAGCCCCGGAGCTGTCGATTTTGGTCAAAAATTTAAATTTCAAATGTGCCCCAATTTCTGCTTTAAACTTTAGGTACTATCCCAAACAGTATCACTAAGGTGACAGAAGTTGATTTCGGAGCATCATTTTTGAACAAGAGCTTCAACCGTTTTGTGGCATATGAGAAATTCCCTACGCCCCGGACCTGTCGATTTTGATCAAAAATGAAAATTTCAAAGTGCCCCAATTTCTGCTTTAAACTTTAGGTACTATCCCAAACTGTATCACTAAGGTGACAGAAGTTGATTTCGGAGCATCATTTTTGAACAGGAGCTTCAACCATTTTGTGGCATATGAGAAATTCCCTAAGCTCCGGACCTGTCGATTTTGGTCAAAAATTTAAATTTCAAAAGTGCCCCAATTTCTTCTTTAAACTTTAGGTACTATACCAAAATGTATCACTAAGGTGACAGAAGTTGATTTCGGAGCATCATTTTTGAACAGGAGCTTTAACCGTTTTGTGGCACATGAGAAATTCCCTAAGCCACGGACCTGTCGATTTTGGTCAAAAATGAAAATTTCAAAAGTGCCCCAATTTCTGCTTTAAACTTTAGGTACTATCCCAAAATGTATCATTAAGGTGACAGAAGTTGATTTCGGAACATCATTTTTGAACAGGAGCTTTAAACGTTTTGTGGCATAAAAGAAATTCCCTAAGCCCCGGACCTGTCGATTTTGGTCAAAAATGAAAATTTCAAAAGTGCCCCAATTTCTGCTTTAAACTGTAGGTACTATCCCAAAATGTATCACTAAGGTGACAGAAGTTGATTTCGGAGCATCATTTTTGAACAGGAGCTTCAACCGTTTTGTGGCACATGAGAAATTCCCTAAGCCCCGGACCTGTCGATTTTGGTCAAAAATGAAAATTTCAAAAGTACCCCAATTTCTGCTTTAAACTTTAGGTACTATCCCAAAATGTATCACTGAGGTGACAGAAGTTGATTTCGGAGCATCATTTTTGAACAGGAGATTCAACCGTTTTGTGGCATATGAGAAATTCCCTAAGCCCCGGACCAGTCGATTTTGATCAAAAATGAAAATTTCAAAGTGCCCCAAATTCTGCTTTAAACTTTAGGTACTATCCCAAACTGTATCACTAAGGTGACAGAAGTTGATTTCGGAGCATCATTTTTGAACAGGAGCTTCAACCGTTTTGTGGCATATGGGAAATTCCCTAAGCCCCACACCTGTCGATTTTGGTCAAAAATGAAAATTTCAAAAGTGCCCCAATTTCTGCTTTTTAGTTTAGGTACTATCCCAAAATCTATCACTGAGGTGACAGAAGTTGATTTCGGAGCATCATTTTTGAACAGGAGCTTCAACCATTTTGTGGCATATGAGAAATTCCCTAAGCCCCGGACCTGTCGATTTTGGTCAAAAATGAAAATTTCAAAAGTGCCTTAATTTCGGCTTTAAAGTTTAGGTACTATACCAAAATGTATCACTAAGGTGACAGAAGTTGATTTCGGAGCATCATTTTTGAACAGGAGCTTCAACCATTTTGTGGCATATGAGAAATTCCCTATGCCCCGGACCTTTCAATTTTGGTAAAAAAGGTAAATTTCAAAAGTGCTCCATTTTCTGCTTTAAACTTTAGGTACTATCCCAAAATGTATCATTAAGGTGACAGAAGTTGATTTCGGAGCATCATTTTTTAACAGGAGCTTTAACCGTTTTGTGGCATAAGAGAAATTCCCTAAGCCCCAGACCTGTCGATTTTGGTCAAAAATGAAAATGTCAAAAGTGCCCCAATTTCTGATTAAAACTTTAGGTACTATCCCAAAATGTATCACTAAGGTGACAGAAGTTGATTTCGGAGCATCATTTTTGATCAGGAGCTTCAACCATTTTGTGGCATATGAGAAATTCCCTAAGCCCTGGACCTGTCGATTTTGGTCAAAAATGAAAATTTCAAAAGTGCCCCAATTTCTGCTTTAAACTTTAGGTACTATCCCAAAATGTATCACTAAGGTGACAGAAGTTGATTTCGGAGCATCATTTTTTATCAGGATCTTCAACCGTTTTGTGGCATATGAGAAATTCCCTACGCCCCGGACCAGTCGATTTTGATCAAAAATGAAAATTTCAAAGTGCCCCAATTTCTGCTTTAAACTTTAGGTACTATCCCAAACTGTATCACTAAGGTGACAGAAGTTGATTTCGGAGCATCATTTTTGAACAGGAGCTTCAACCATTTTGTGGCATATGAGAAATTCCCTAAGCCCCGGACCTGTCGATTTTGGTCAAAAATTTAAATTTCAAAAGTGCCCCAATTTCTGCTTTAAACTTTAGGTACTATCCCAAAATGTATCACTGAGGTGACAGAAGTTGATTTCGGAGCATCATTTTTGAACAGGAGCTTCAACCATTTTGTGGCATATGAGAAATTCCCTAAGCCCCGGACCTGTCGATTTTGGTCAAAAATTTAAATTTCAAATGTGCCCCAATTTCTGCTTTAAACTTTAGGTACTATCCCAAACAGTATCACTAAGGTGACAGAAGTTGATTACGGAGCATCATTTTTGAACAAGAGCTTCAACCGTTTTGTGGCATATGAGAAATTCCCTATGCCCCGGTCCTTTCAATTTTGGTAAAAAAGGTAAATTTCAAAAGTGCCCCATTTTCTGCTTTAAACTTTAGGTACTATCCCAAAATGTATCATTAAGGTGACAGAAGTTGATTTCGGAGCATCATTTTTTAACAGGAGCTTTAACCGTTTTGTGGCATAAGAGAAATTCCCTAAGCCCCAGACCTGTCGATTTTGGTCAAAAATGAAAATGTCAAAAGTGCCCCAATTTCTGATTAAAACTTTAGGTACTATCCCAAAATGTATCACTAAGGTGACAGAAGTTGATTTCGGAGCATCATTTTTGAACAGGAGCTTCAACCATTTTGTGGCATATGAGAAATTCCCTAAGCCCCGGACCTGTCGATTTTGGTCAAAAATGAAAATTTCAAAAGTGCCCCAATTTCTGCTTTAAACTTTAGGTACTATCCCAAAATGTATCACTAAGGTGACAGAAGTTGATTTCGGAGCATCATTTTTGATCAGGAGCTTCAACCATTTTGTGGCATATGAGAAATTCCCTAAGCCCCGGACCTGTCGATTTTGGTCAAAAATGAAAATTTCAAAAGTGCCCCAATTTCTGCTTTAAACTTTAGGTACTATCCCAAAATGTATCACTAAGGTGACAGAAGTTGATTTCGGAGCATCATTTTTGATCAGGATCTTCAACCGTTTTGTGGCATATGAGAAATTCCCTACGCCCCGGACCAGTCGATTTTGATCAAAAATGAAAATTTCAAAGTGCCCCAATTTCTGCTTTAAACTTTAGGTACTATCCCAAAATGTATCACTAAGGTGACAGAAGTTGATTTCGGAGCATCATTTTTGATCAGGAGCTTCAACCATTTTGTGGCATATCAGAAATTCCCTAAGCCCCGGACCTGTCGATTTTGGTCAAAAATGAAAATTTCAAAAGTGCCCCAATTTCTGCTTTAAACTTTAGGTGCTATCCCAAAATGTATCACTGAGGTGACAGAAGTTGATTTCGGAGCATCATTTTTGAACAGGAGCTTCAACCATTTTGTGGCATATGAGAAATTCCCTAAGCCCCGGACCTGTCGATTTTGGTCAAAAATTTAAATTTCAAAAGTGCCCCAATTTCTGCTTTAAACTTTAGGTACTATCCCAAAATGTATCACTGAGGTGACAGAAGTTGATTTCGGAGCATCATTTTTGAACAGGAGCTTCAACCATTTTGTGGCATATGAGAAATTCCCTAAGCCCCGGACCTGTCGATTTTGGTCAAAAATTTAAATTTCAAAAGTGCCCCAATTTCTGCTTTAAACTTTAGGTACTATCCCAAAATGTATCACTGAGGTGACAGAAGTTGATTTCGGAGCATCATTTTTGAACAGGAGCTTCAACCATTTTGTGGCATATGAGAAATTCCCTAAGCCCCGGACCTGTCGATTTTGGTCAAAAATTTAAATTTCAAATGTGCCCCAATTTCTGCTTTAAACTTTAGGTACTATCCCAAACAGTATCACTAAGGTGACAGAAGTTGATTACGGAGCATCATTTTTGAACAAGAGCTTCAACCGTTTTGTGGCATTTGGGAAATTCCCTAAGCCCCGGACCTGTCGATTTTGGTCAAAAATGAAAATTTCAAAAGTGCCCCAATTTCTGCTTTAAAGTTTAGGTACTATACCAAAATGTATCACTAAGGTGACAGAAGTTGATTTCGGAGCATCATTTTTGAACAGGAGCTTCAACCATTTTGTGGCATATGAGAAATTCCCTATGCCCCGGACCTTTCAATTTTGGTAAAAAAGGTAAATTTCAAAAGTGCCCCATTTTCTGCTTTAAACTTTAGGTACTATCCCAAAATGTATCATTAAGGTGACAGAAGTTGATTTCGGAGCATCATTTTTTAACAGGAGCTTTAACCGTTTTGTGGCATAAGAGAAATTCCCTAAGCCCCAGACCTGTAGATTTTGGTCAAAAATGAAAATTTCAAAAGTGCCCCAATTTCTGATTAAAACTTTAGGTACTATCCCAAAATGTATCACTAAGGTGACAGAAGTTGATTTCGGAGCATCAATTTTGAACAGGAGCTTCAACCATTTTGTGGCATATGAGAAATTCCCTAAGCCCCGGACCTGTCGATTTTGGTCAAAAATTTAAATTTCAAAAGTGCCCCAATTTCTGCTTTTAACTTTAGGTACTATCCCAAAATGTATCACTGAGGTGACAGAAGTTGATTTCGGAGCATCATTTTTGAACAGGAGCTTCAACCATTTTGTGGCATATGAGAAATTCCCTAAGCCCCGGACCAGTCGATTTTGGTCAAAAATTTAAATTTCAAAAGTGCCCCAATTTCTGCTTTAAACTTTAGGTACTATCCCAAAATGTATCACTGAGGTGACAGAAGTTGATTTCGGAGCATCATTTTTGAACAGGAGCTTCAACCATTTTGTGGCATATGAGAAATTCCCTAAGCCCCGGAGCTGTCGATTTTGGTCAAAAATTTAAATTTCAAATGTGCCCCAATTTCTGCTTTAAACTTTAGGTACTATCCCAAACAGTATCACTAAGGTGACAGAAGTTGATTTCGGAGCATCATTTTTGAACAAGAGCTTCAACCGTTTTGTGGCATATGAGAAATTCCCTACGCCCCGGACCTGTCGATTTTGATCAAAAATGAAAATTTCAAAGTGCCCCAATTTCTGCTTTAAACTTTAGGTACTATCCCAAACTGTATCACTAAGGTGACAGAAGTTGATTTCGGAGCATCATTTTTGAACAGGAGCTTCAACCATTTTGTGGCATATGAGAAATTCCCTAAGCTCCGGACCTGTCGATTTTGGTCAAAAATTTAAATTTCAAAAGTGCCCCAATTTCTTCTTTAAACTTTAGGTACTATACCAAAATGTATCACTAAGGTGACAGAAGTTGATTTCGGAGCATCATTTTTGAACAGGAGCTTTAACCGTTTTGTGGCACATGAGAAATTCCCTAAGCCACGGACCTGTCGATTTTGGTCAAAAATGAAAATTTCAAAAGTGCCCCAATTTCTGCTTTAAACTTTAGGTACTATCCCAAAATGTATCATTAAGGTGACAGAAGTTGATTTCGGAACATCATTTTTGAACAGGAGCTTTAAACGTTTTGTGGCATAAAAGAAATTCCCTAAGCCCCGGACCTGTCGATTTTGGTCAAAAATGAAAATTTCAAAAGTGCCCCAATTTCTGCTTTAAACTTTAGGTACTATCCCAAAATGTATCATTAAGGTGACAGAAGTTGATTTCGGAACATCATTTTTGAACAGGAGCTTCAACCATTTTGTGGCATATGAGAAATTCCCTAAGCTCCGGACCTGTCGATTTTGGTCAAAAATGAAAATTTCAAAAGTGCCCCAATTTCTGCTTTAAACTGTAGGTACTATCCCAAAATGTATCACTAAGGTGACAGAAGTTGATTTCGGAGCATCATTTTTGAACAGGAGCTTCAACCGTTTTGTGGCACATGAGAAATTCCCTAAGCCCCGGACCTGTCGATTTTGGTCAAAAATGAAAATTTCAAAAGTACCCCAATTTCTGCTTTAAACTTTAGGTACTATCCCAAAATGTATCACTGAGGTGACAGAAGTTGATTTCGGAGCATCATTTTTGAACAGGAGATTCAACCGTTTTGTGGCATATGAGAAATTCCCTAAGCCCCGGACCAGTCGATTTTGATCAAAAATGAAAATTTCAAAGTGCCCCAAATTCTGCTTTAAACTTTAGGTACTATCCCAAACTGTATCACTAAGGTGACAGAAGTTGATTTCGGAGCATCATTTTTGAACAGGAGCTTCAACCGTTTTGTGGCATATGGGAAATTCCCTAAGCCCCGCACCTGTCGATTTTGGTCAAAAATGAAAATTTCAAAAGTGCCCCAATTTCTGCTTTTTAGTTTAGGTACTATCCCAAAATCTATCACTGAGGTGACAGAAGTTGATTTCGGAGCATCATTTTTGAACAGGAGCTTCAACCATTTTGTGGCATATGAGAAATTCCCTAAGCCCCGGACCTGTCGATTTTGGTCAAAAATTTAAATTTCAAAAGTGCCCCAATTTCTGCTTTAAACTTTAGGTACTATCCCAAAATGTATCACTGAGGTGACAGAAGTTGATTTCGGAGCATCATTTTTGAACAGGAGCTTCAACCATTTTGTGGCATATGAGAAATTCCCTAAGCCCCGGACCTGTCGATTTTGGTCAAAAATTTAAATTTCAAATGTGCCCCAATTTCTGCTTTAAACTTTAGGTACTATCCCAAACAGTATCACTAAGGTGACAGAAGTTGATTACGGAGCATCATTTTTGAACAAGAGCTTCAACCGTTTTGTGGCATTTGGGAAATTCCCTAAGCCCCGGACCTGTCGATTTTGGTCAAAAATGAAAATTTCAAAAGTGCCCCAATTTCTGCTTTAAAGTTTAGGTACTATACCAAAATGTATCACTAAGGTGACAGAAGTTGATTTCGGAGCATCATTTTTGAACAGGAGCTTCAACCATTTTGTGGCATATGAGAAATTCCCTATGCCCCGGACCTTTCAATTTTGGTAAAAAAGGTAAATTTCAAAAGTGCCCCATTTTCTGCTTTAAACTTTAGGTACTATCCCAAAATGTATCATTAAGGTGACAGAAGTTGATTTCGGAGCATCATTTTTTAACAGGAGCTTTAACCGTTTTGTGGCATAAGAGAAATTCCCTAAGCCCCAGACCTGTCGATTTTGGTCAAAAATGAAAATGTCAAAAGTGCCCCAATTTCTGATTAAAACTTTAGGTACTATCCCAAAATGTATCACTAAGGTGACAGAAGTTGATTTCGGAGCATCATTTTTGAACAGGAGCTTCAACCATTTTGTGGCATATGAGAAATTCCCTAAGCCCCGGACCTGTCGATTTTGGTCAAAAATGAAAATTTCAAAAGTGCCCCAATTTCTGCTTTAAACTTTAGGTACTATCCCAAAATGTATCACTAAGGTGACAGAAGTTGATTTCGGAGCATCATTTTTGATCAGGAGCTTCAACCATTTTGTGGCATATGAGAAATTCCCTAAGCCCCGGACCTGTCGATTTTGGTCAAAAATGAAAATTTCAAAAGTGCCCCAATTTCTGCTTTAAACTTTAGGTACTATCCCAAAATGTATCACTAAGGTGACAGAAGTTGATTTCGGAGCATCATTTTTGATCAGGATCTTCAACCGTTTTGTGGCATATGAGAAATTCCCTACGCCCCGGACCTGTCGATTTTGATCAAAAATGAAAATTTCAAAGTGCCCCAATTTCTGCTTTAAACTTTAGGTACTATCCCAAACTGTATCACTAAGGTGACAGAAGTTGATTTCAGGGCATCATTTTTGAACAGGAGCTTCAACCATTTTGTGGCATATGAGAAATTCCCTAAGCCCCGGACCTGTCGATTTTGGTCAAAAATTTAAATTTCAAAAGTGCCCCAATTTCTGCTTTAAACTTTAGGTACTATCCCAAAATGTATCACTGAGGTGACAGAAGTTGATTTCGGAGCATCATTTTTGAACAGGAGCTTCAACCATTTTGTGGCATATGAGAAATTCCCTAAGCCCCGGACCTGTCGATTTTGGTCAAAAATTTAAATTTCAAAAGTGCCCCAATTTCTGCTTTAAACTTTAGGTACTATCCCAAAATGTATCACTGAGGTGACAGAAGTTGATTTCGGAGCATCATTTTTGAACAGGAGCTTCAACCATTTTGTGGCATATGAGAAATTCCCTAAGCCCCGGACCTGTCGATTTTGGTCAAAAATTTAAATTTCAAAAGTGCCCCAATTTCTGCTTTAAACTTTAGGTACTATCCCAAAATGTATCACTGAGGTGACAGAAGTTGATTTCGGAGCATCATTTTTGAACAGGAGCTTCAACCATTTTGTGGCATATGAGAAATTCCCTAAGCCCCGGACCTGTCGATTTTGGTCAAAAATTTAAATTTCAAATGTGCCCCAATTTCTGCTTTAAACTTTAGGTACTATCCCAAACAGTATCACTAAGGTGACAGAAGTTGATTACGGAGCATCATTTTTGAACAAGAGCTTCAACCGTTTTGTGGCATTTGGGAAATTCCCTAAGCCCCGGACCTGTCGATTTTGGTCAAAAATGAAAATTTCAAAAGTGCCCCAATTTCTGCTTTAAAGTTTAGGTACTATACCAAAATGTATCACTAAGGTGACAGAAGTTGATTTCGGAGCATCATTTTTGAACAGGAGCTTCAACCATTTTGTGGCATATGAGAAATTCCCTATGCCCCGGACCTTTCAATTTTGGTAAAAAAGGTAAATTTCAAAAGTGCCCCATTTTCTGCTTTAAACTTTAGGTACTATCCCAAAATGTATCATTAAGGTGACAGAAGTTGATTTCGGAGCATCATTTTTTAACAGGAGCTTTAACCGTTTTGTGGCATAAGAGAAATTCCCTAAGCCCCAGACCTGTCGATTTTGGTCAAAAATGAAAATGTCAAAAGTGCCCCAATTTCTGATTAAAACTTTAGGTACTATCCCAAAATGTATCACTAAGGTGACAGAAGTTGATTTCGGAGCATCATTTTTGAACAGGAGCTTCAACCATTTTGTGGCATATGAGAAATTCCCTAAGCCCCGGACCTGTCGATTTTGGTCAAAAATGAAAATTTCAAAAGTGCCCCAATTTCTGCTTTAAACTTTAGGTACTATCCCAAAATGTATCACTAAGGTGACAGAAGTTGATTTCGGAGCATCATTTTTGATCAGGAGCTTCAACCATTTTGTGGCATATGAGAAATTCCCTAAGCCCCGGACCTGTCGATTTTGGTCAAAAATGAAAATTTCAAAAGTGCCCCAATTTCTGCTTTAAACTTTAGGTACTATCCCAAAATGTATCACTAAGGTGACAGAAGTTGATTTCGGAGCATCATTTTTGATCAGGATCTTCAACCGTTTTGTGGCATATGAGAAATTCCCTACGCCCCGGACCTGTCGATTTTGATCAAAAATGAAAATTTCAAAGTGCCCCAATTTCTGCTTTAAACTTTAGGTACTATCCCAAACTGTATCACTAAGGTGACAGAAGTTGATTTCGGAGCATCATTTTTGAACAGGAGCTTCAACCATTTTGTGGCATATGAGAAATTCCCTAAGCCCCGGACCTGTCGATTTTGGTCAAAAATTTAAATTTCAAAAGTGCCCCAATTTCTGCTTTAAACTTTAGGTACTATCCCAAAATGTATCACTGAGGTGACAGAAGTTGATTTCGGAGCATCATTTTTGAACAGGAGCTTCAACCATTTTGTGGCATATGAGAAATTCCCTAAGCCCCGGACCTGTCGATTTTGGTCAAAAATTTAAATTTCAAATGTGCCCCAATTTCTGCTTTAAACTTTAGGTACTATCCCAAACAGTATCACTAAGGTGACAGAAGTTGATTACGGAGCATCATTTTTGAACAAGAGCTTCAACTGTTTTGTGGCATTTGGGAAATTCCCTAAGCCCCGGACCTGTCGATTTTGGTCAAAAATGAAAATTTCAAAAGTGCCCCAATTTCTGCTTTAAAGTTTAGGTACTATACCAAAATGTATCACTAAGGTGACAGAAGTTGATTTCGGAGCATCATTTTTGAACAGGAGCTTCAACCATTTTGTGGCATATGAGAAATTCCCTAAGCCCCGGACCTGTCGATTTTGGTCAAAAATTTAAATTTCAAAAGTGCCCCAATTTCTGCTTTAAACTTTAGGTACTATCCCAAAATGTATCACTGAGGTGACAGAAGTTGATTTCGGAGCATCATTTTTGAACAGGAGCTTCAACCATTTTGTGGCATATGAGAAATTCCCTATGCCCCGGACCTTTCAATTTTGGCAAAAAAGGTAAATTTCAAAAGTGCCCCATTTTCTGCTTTAAACTTTAGGTACTATCCCAAAATGTATCATTAAGGTGACAGAAGTTGATTTCGGAGCATCATTTTTTAACAGGAGCTTTAACCGTTTTGTGGCATAAGAGAAATTCCCTAAGCCCCAGACCTGTCGATTTTGGTCAAAAATGAAAATTTCAAAAGTGCCCCATTTTCTGCTTTAAACTTTAGGTACTATCCCAAAATGTATCATTAAGGTGACAGAAGTTGATTTCGGAACATCATTTTTGAACAGGAGCTTTAAACGTTTTGTGGCATAAAAGAAATCCCCTAAGCCCCGGACCTGTCGATTTTGGTCAAAAATGAAAATTTCAAATGTGCCCCAATTTCTGCTTTAAACTTTAGGTACTATCCCAAAATGTATCACTAAGGTGACAGAAGTTGATTTCGGAGCATCATTTTTGAACAGGAGCTTCAACCGTTTTGTGGCACATGAGAATTCCCTAAGCCCCGGACCTGTCGATTTTGGTCAAAAATGAAAATTTCAAAAGTACCCCAATTTCTGCTTTAAACTTTAGGTACTATCCCAAAATGTATCACTGAGGTGACAGAAGTTGATTTCGGAGCATCATTTTTGAACAGGAGATTCAACCGTTTTGTGGCATATGAGAAATTCCCTAAGCCCCGGACCAGTCGATTTTGATCAAAAATGAAAATTTCAAAGTGCCCCAATTTCTGCTTTAAACTTTAGGTACTATCCCAAACTGTATCACTAAGGTGACAGAAGTTGATTTCGGAGCATCATTTTTGAACAGGAGCTTCAACCGTTTTGTGGCATATGGGAAATTCCCTAAGCCCCACACCTGTCGATTTTGGTCAAAAATGAAAATTTCAAAAGTGCCCCAATTTCTGCTTTTTAGTTTTGGTACTATCCCAAAATCTATCACTGAGGTGACAGAAGTTGATTTCGGAGCATCATTTTTGAACAGGAGCTTCAACCATTTTGTGGCATATGAGAAATTCCCTAAGCCCCGGACCTGTCGATTTTGGTCAAAAATTTAAATTTCAAAAGTGCCCCAATTTCTGCTTTAAACTTTAGGTACTATCCCAAAATGTATCACTAAGGTGACAGAAGTTGATTTCGGAGCATCATTTTTGAACAGGAGCTTCAACCATTTTGTGGCATATGATAAATTCCCTAAGCCCCGGACCTTTCGATTTTGGTCAAAAATGAAAATTTCAAAAGTGCCCCATTTTCTGCTTTAAACTTTTGGTACTATCCCAAAATGTATCATTAAGGTGACAGAAGTTGATTTCGGAGCATCATTTTTGAACAGGAGCTTTAACCGTTTTGTGGCATAAGAGAAATTCCCTAAGCCCCGGACCTGTCGATTTTGGTCAAAAATGAAAATTTCAAAAGTGCCCCAATTTCTGCTTTAAACTTTAGGTACTATCCCAAAATGTATCACTAAGGTGACAGAAGTTGATTTCGGAGCATCATTTTTGAACAGGAGATTCAACCGTTTTGTGGCATATGAGAAATTCCCTAAGCCCCGGACCAGTCGATTTTGATCAAAAATGAAAATTTCAAAGTGCCCCAATTTCTGCTTTAAACTTTAGGTACTATCCCAAACTGTATCACTAAGGTGACAGAAGTTGATTTCGGAGCATCATTTTTGAACAGGAGCTTCAACCGTTTTGTGGCATATGGGAAATTCCCTAAGCCCCAGACCTTTCGATTTTGGTCAAAAATGAAAATTTCAAAAGTGCCCCAATTTCTGCTTTTTAGTTTAGGTACTATCCCAAAATGTATCACTGAGGTGACAGAAGTTGATTTCGGAGCATCATTTTTGAACAGGAGCTTCAACCATTTTGTGGCATATGAGAAATTCCCTAAGCCCCGGACCTGTCGATTTTGGTCAAAAATTTAAATTTCAAAAGTGCCCCAATTTCTGCTTTAAACTTTAGGTACTATACCAAAATGTATCACTAAGGTGACAGAAGTTGATTTCGGAGCATCATTTTTGAACAGGAGCTTCAACCATTTTGTGGCATATGATAAATTCCCTAAGCCCCGGACCTTTCGATTTTGGTCAAAAATGAAAATTTCAAAAGTGCCCCATTTTCTGCTTTAAACTTTTGGTACTATCCCAAAATGTATCATTAAGGTGACAGAAGTTGATTTCGGAGCATCATTTTTGAACAGGAGCTTTAACCGTTTTGTGGCATAAGAGAAATTCCCTAAGCCCCGGACCTGTCGATTTTGGTCAAAAATGAAAATTTCAAAAGTGCCCCAATTTCTGCTTTAAACTTTAGGTACTATCCCAAAATGTATCACTAAGGTGACAGAAGTTGATTTCGGAGCATCATTTTTGAACAGGAGCTTCAACCGTTTTGTGGCATATGATAAATTCCCTAAGCCCGGACCTGTAGATTTTGGTCAAAAATTAAAATTTCAAAAGTGCCCCAATTTCTGCTTTAAACTTTAGGTACTATCCCAAAATGTATCACTAAGGTGACAGAAGTTGATTTCGGAGCATCATTTTTGAACAGGAGCTTCAACCGTTTTGTGGCATATGAGAAATTCCCTAAGCCCCGGACCTGTCGATTTTGGTCAAAAATGTAAATTTCAAAAGTACCCCAATTTCTGCTTTAAACTTTAGGTACTATCCCAAAATGTATCACTGAGGTGACAGAAGTTGATTTCGGAGCATCATTTTTGAACAGGAGATTCAACCGTTTTGTGGCATATGAGAAATTCCCTAAGCCCCGGACCAGTCGATTTTGATCAAAAATGAAAATTTCAAAGTGCCCCAATTTCTGCTTTAAACTTTAGGTACTATCCCAAACTGTATCACTAAGGTGACAGAAGTTGATTTCGGAGCATCATTTTTGAACAGGAGCTTCAACCGTTTTGTGGCATATGGGAAATTCCCTAAGCCCCACACCTGTCGATTTTGGTCAAAAATGAAAATTTCAAAAGTGCCCCAATTTCTGCTTTTTAGTTTAGGTACTATCCCAAAATCTATCACTGAGGTGACAGAAGTTGATTTCGGAGCATCATTTTTGAACAGGAGCTTCAACCATTTTGTGGCATATGAGAAATTCCCTAAACCCCGGACCTGTCGATTTTGGTCAAAAATTTAAATTTCAAAAGTGCCCCAATTTCTGCTTTAAACTTTAGGTACTATCCCAAAATGTATCACTAAGGTGACAGAAGTTGATTTCGGAGCATCATTTTTGAACAGGAGCTTCAACCATTTTGTGGCATATGATAAATTCCCTAAGCCCCGGACCTTTCGATTTTGGTCAAAAATGAAAATTTCAAAAGTGCCCCATTTTCTGCTTTAAACTTTTGGTACTATCCCAAAATGTATCATTAAGGTGACAGAAGTTGATTTCGGAGCATCATTTTTGAACAGGAGCTTTAACCGTTTTGTGGCATAAGAGAAATTCCCTAAGCCCCGGACCTGTCGATTTTGGTCAAAAATGAAAATTTCAAAAGTGCCCCAATTTCTGCTTTAAACTTTAGGTACTATCCCAAAATGTATCACTAAGGTGACAGAAGTTGATTTCGGAGCATCATTTTTGAACAGGAGCTTCAACCGTTTTGTGGCATATGATAAATTCCCTAAGCCCGGACCTGTAGATTTTGGTCAAAAATTAAAATTTCAAAAGTGCCCCAATTTCTGCTTTAAACTTTAGGTACTATCCCAAAATGTATCACTAAGGTGACAGAAGTTGATTTCGGAGCATCATTTTTGAACAGGAGCTTCAACCGTTTTGTGGCATATGAGAAATTCCCTAAGCCCCGGACCTGTCGATTTTGGTCAAAAATGTAAATTTCAAAAGTACCCCAATTTCTGCTTTAAACTTTAGGTACTATCCCAAAATGTATCACTGAGGTGACAGAAGTTGATTTCTGAGCATCATTTTTGAACAGGAGATTCAACCGTTTTGTGGCATATGAGAAATTCCCTAAGCCCCGGACCAGTCGATTTTGATCAAAAATGAAAATTTCAAAGTGCCCCAATTTCTGCTTTAAACTTTAGGTACTATCCCAAACTGTATCACTAAGGTGACAGAAGTTGATTTCGGAGCATCATTTTTGAACAGGAGCTTCAACCGTTTTGTGGCATATGGGAAATTCCCTAAGCCCCAGACCTTTCGATTTTGGTCAAAAATGAAAATTTCAAAAGTGCCCCAATTTCTGCTTTTTAGTTTAGGTACTATCCCAAAATGTATCACTGAGGTGACAGAAGTTGATTTCGGAGCATCATTTTTGAACAGGAGCTTCAACCATTTTGTGGCATATGAGAAATTCCCTAAGCCCCGGACCTGTCGATTTTGGTCAAAAATTTAAATTTCAAAAGTGCCCCAATTTCTGCTTTAAACTTTAGGTACTATACCAAAATGTATCACTAAGGTGACAGAAGTTGATTTCGGAGCATCATTTTTGAACAGGAGCTTCAACCATTTTGTGGCATATGATAAATTCCCTAAGCCCCGGACCTTTCGATTTTGGTCAAAAATGAAAATTTCAAAAGTGCCCCATTTTCTGCTTTAAACTTTTGGTACTATCCCAAAATGTATCATTAAGGTGACAGAAGTTGATTTCGGAGCATCATTTTTGAACAGGAGCTTTAACCGTTTTGTGGCATAAGAGAAATTCCCTAAGCCCCGGACCTGTCGATTTTGGTCAAAAATGAAAATTTCAAAAGTGCCCCAATTTCTGCTTTAAACTTTAGGTACTATCCCAAAATGTATCACTAAGGTGACAGAAGTTGATTTCGGAGCATCATTTTTGAACAGGAGCTTCAACCGTTTTGTGGCATATGATAAATTCCCTAAGCCCGGACCTGTAGATTTTGGTCAAAAATTAAAATTTCAAAAGTGCCCCAATTTCTGCTTTAAACTTTAGGTACTATCCCAAAATGTATCACTAAGGTGACAGAAGTTGATTTCGGAGCATCATTTTTGAACAGGAGCTTCAACCGTTTTGTGGCATATGAGAAATTCCCTAAGCCCCGGACCTGTCGATTTTGGTCAAAAATGTAAATTTCAAAAGTACCCCAATTTCTGCTTTAAACTTTAGGTACTATCCCAAAATGTATCACTGAGGTGACAGAAGTTGATTTCGGAGCATCATTTTTGAACAGGAGATTCAACCGTTTTGTGGCATATGAGAAATTCCCTAAGCCCCGGACCAGTCGATTTTGATCAAAAATGAAAATTTCAAAGTGCCCCAATTTCTGCTTTAAACTTTAGGTACTATCCCAAACTGTATCACTAAGGTGACAGAAGTTGATTTCGGAGCATCATTTTTGAACAGGAGCTTCAACCGTTTTGTGGCATATGGGAAATTCCCTAAGCCCCGGACCTTTCGATTTTGGTCAAAAATGAAAATTTCAAAAGTGCCCCAATTTCTGCTTTTTAGTTTAGGTACTATCCCAAAATGTATCACTGAGGTGACAGAAGTTGATTTCGGAGCATCATTTTTGAACAGGAGCTTCAACCATTTTGTGGCATATGAGAAATTCCCTAAGCCCCGGACCTGTCGATTTTGGTCAAAAATGTAAATTTCAAAAGTGCCCCAATTTCTGCTTTAAACTTTAGGTACTATACCAAAATGTATCACTAAGGTGACAGAAGTTGATTTCGGAGCATCATTTTTGAACAGGAGCTTTAACCGTTTTGTGGCACATGAGAAATTCCCTAAGCCCCGGACCTGTCGATTTTGGTCAAAAATTAAAATTTCAAAAGTGCCCCAATTTCTGCTTTAAACTTTAGGTAATATACCAAAATGTATCACTAAGGTGACAGAAGTTGATTTCGGAGCATCATTTTTGAACAGGAGCTTCAACCATTTTGTGGCATATGAGAAATTCCCTAAGCCCCGGACCTGTCGATTTTGGTCAAAAATTTAAATTTAAAAAGTGCCCCAATTTCTGCTTTAAACTTTAGGTACTATACCAAAATGTATCACTAAGGTGACAGAAGTTGATTTCGGAGCATCATTTTTGAACAGGAGCTTCAACCATTTTGTGGCATATGAGAAATTCCCTAAGCCCCGGACCTGTCGATTTTGGTCAAAAATGTAAATTTCAAAAGTGCCCCAATTTCTGCTTTAATCTTTAGGTACTATCCCAAAATGTATCATTAAGGTGACAGAAGTTGATTTCGGAGCATCATTTTTTAACAGGAGCTTTAACCGTTTTGTGGCATAAGAGAAATTCCTTACGCCCCGGACCAGTCGATTTTGATCAAAAATGAAAATTTCAAAGTGCCCCAATTTCTGCTTTAAACTTTAGGTACTATCCCAAACTGTATCACTAAGGTGACAGAAGTTGATTTCGGAGCATCATTTTTGAACAGGAGCTTCAACCATTTTGTGGCATATGAGAAATTCCCTAAGCCCCGGACCTGTCGATTTTGGTCAAAAATGAAAATTTCAAAAGTGCCCCAATTTCTGCTTTAAAGTTTAGGTACTATCCCAAAATGTATCACTGAGGTGACAGAAGTTGATTTCGGAGCATCATTTTTGAACAGGAGCTTCAACCATTTTGTGGCATATGAGAAATTCCCTAAGCCACGGACCTGTCGATTTTGGTCAAAAATTTAAATTTCAAAAGTGCCCCAATTTCTGCTTTAAACTTTAGGTACTATACCAAAATGTATCACTAAGGTGACAGAAGTTGATTTCGGAGCATCATTTTTGAACAGGAGCTTCAACCATTTTGTGGCATATGAGAAATTCCCTAAGCCCCGGACCTGTCGATTTTGGTCAAAAATGTAAATTTCAAAAGTGCCCCAATTTCTGCTTTAAACTTTAGGTACTATCCCAAAATGTATCATTAAAGTGACAGAAGTTGATTTCGGAGCATCATTTTTGAACAGGAGCTTCAACCATTTTGTGGCATATGAGAAATTCCCTAAGCCCCGGACCTGTCGATTTTGGTCAAAAATTTAAATTTCAAAAGTGCCCCAATTTCTGCTTTAAACTTTAGGTACTATCCCAAACAGTATCACTAAGGTGACAGAAGTTGATTTCGGAGCATCATTTTTGAACAGGAGCTTTAACCGTTTTGTGGCACATGAGAAATTCCCTAAGCCCCGGTCCTGTCGATTTTGGTCAAAAATGAAAATTTCAAAAGTGCCCCAATTTCTGCTTTAAACTTTAGGTACTATACCAAAATGTATCACTAAGGTGACAGAAGTTGATTTCGGAGCATCATTTTTGAACAGGAGCTTCAACCATTTTGTGGCATATGAGAAATTCCCTATGCCCCGGACCTTTCAATTTTGGTAAAAAAGGTAAATTTCAAAAGTGCCCCATTTTCTGCTTTAAACTTTAGGTACTATCCCAAAATGTATCATTAAGGTGACAGAAGTTGATTTCGGAGCATCATTTTTGATCAGGATCTTCAACCGTTTTGTGGCATATGAGAAATTCCCTACGCCCCGGACCAGTCGATTTTGATCAAAAATGAAAATTTCAAAGTGCCCCAATTTCTGCTTTAAACTTTAGGTACTATCCCAAACTGTATCACTAAGGTGACAGAAGTTGATTTCGGAGCATCATTTTTGAACAAAAGCTTCAACCATTTTGTGGCATATGAGAAATTCCCTAAGCTCCGGACCTGTCGATTTTGGTCAAAAATTTAAATTTCAAAAGTGCCCCAATTTCTGCTTTAAACTTTAGGTACTATACCAAAATGTATCACTAAGGTGACAGAAGTTGATTTCGGAGCATCATTTTTGAACAGGAGTTTTAACCGTTTTGTGGCACATGAGAAATTCCCTAAGCCACGGACCTGTCGATTTTGGTCAAAAATGAAAATTTCAAAAGTGCCCCAATTTCTGCTTTAAACTTTAGGTACTATCCCAAAATGTATCATTAAGGTGACAGAAGTTGATTTCGGAACATCATTTTTGAACAGGAGCTTTAAACGTTTTGTGGCATAAAAGAAATTCCCTAAGCCCCGGACCTGTCGATTTTGGTCAAAAATGAAAATTTCAAAAGTGCCCCAATTTCTGCTTTAAACTGTAGGTACTATCCCAAAATGTATCACTAAGGTGACAGAAGTTGATTTCGGAGCATCATTTTTGAACAGGAGCTTCAACCGTTTTGTGGCACATGAGAAATTCCCTAAGCCGCGGACCTGTCGATTTTGGTCAAAAATGAAAATTTCAAAAGTGCCCCAACTTCTGCTTTAAACTTTAGGTACTATACCAAAATGTATCACTAAGGTGACAGAAGTTGATTTCGAAGCATAATTTTTGAACAGGAGCTTCAACCATTTTGTGGCATATGAGAAATTCCCTAAGCCCGGACCTGTCGATTTTGGTCAAAAATGAAAATTTCAAAAGTGCCCCAATTTCTGCTATAAACTTTAGGTACTATCCCAAAATGTATCACTATGGTGACAGAAGTTGATTTCGGAGCATCATTTTTGAACAGGAGCTTCAACCATTTTGTGGCATATGAGAAATTCCCTAAGCCCCGGACCTGTCGATTTTGGTCAAAAATGTAAATCTCAAAAGTACCCCAATTTCTGCTTTAAACTTTAGGTACTATCCCAAAATGTATCACTAAGGTGACAGAAGTTGATTTCGGAGCATCATTTTTGAACAGGAGCTTCAACCGTTTTGTGGCATATGGGAAATTCCCTAAGCCCCGCACCTGTCAATTTTGGTCAAAAATGAAAATTTCAAAAGTGCCCCAATTTCTGCTTTTTAGTTTAGGTACTATCCCAAATTCTATCACTGAGGTGACAGAAGTTGATTTCGGAGCATCATTTTTGAACAGGAGCTTCAACCATTTTGTGGCACATGAGAAATTCCCTAAGCCCAGGAACTGTCGATTTTGGTCAAAAATTTAAATTTCAAAAGTGCCCCAATTTCTGCTTTAAACTTTAGGTACTATCCCAAAATGTATCACTAAGGTGACAGAAGTTGATTTCGGAGCATCATTTTTGAACAGGAGCTTCAACCATTTTGTGGCATATGATAAATTCCCTAAGCCCCGGACCTTTCGATTTTGGTCAAAAATGAAAATTTCAAAAGTGCCCCATTTTCTGCTTTAAACTTTAAGTACTATCCCAAAATGTATCATTAAGGTGACAGAAGTTGATTTCGGAGCATCATTTTTGAACAGGAGCTTCAACCGTTTTGTGGCATATGATAAATTCCCTAAGCCCGGACCTGTAGATTTTGGTCAAACATTAAAATTTCAAAAGTGCCCCAATTTCTGCTTTAAACTTTAGGTACTATACCAAAATATATCACTAAGGTGACAGAAGTTGATTTCGGAGCATCATGTTTGAACAGGAGCTTCAACCGTTTTGTGGCATATGAGAAATTCCCTAAGCCCCGGACCTGTCGATTTTGGTCAAAAATGAAAATTTTAAAAGTGCCCCAATTTCTGCTTTAAACTTTAGGTACTATCCCAAAATGTATCACTAAGGTGACAGAAGTTGATTTCGGAGCATCATTTTTGAACAGGAGCTTCAACCGTTTTGTGGCATATGAGAAATTCCCTAAGCCCCGGACCTGTCGATTTTGGTCAAAAATGTAAATTTCAAAAGTACCCCAATTTCTGCTTTAAACTTTAGGTACTATCCCAAAATGTATCACTGAGGTGACAGAAGTTGATTTCGGAGCATCATTTTTGAACAGGAGATTCAACCGTTTTGTGGCATATGAGAAATTCCCTAAGCCCCGGACCAGTCGATTTTGATCAAAAATGAAAATTTCAAAGTGCCCCAATTTCTGCTTTAAACTTTAGGCACTATCCCAAACTGTATCACTAAGGTGACAGAAGTTGATTTCGGAGCATCATTTTTGAACAGGAGCTTCAACCATTTTGTGGCATATGAGAAATTCCCTATGCCCCGGACCTTTCAATTTTGGTAAAAAAGGTAAATTTCAAAAGTGCCCCATTTTCTGCTTTAAACTTTAGGTACTATCCCAAAATGTATCATTAAGGTGACAGAAGTTGATTTCGGAGCATCATTTTTGAACAGGAGCTTTAACCGTTTTGTGGCATAAGAGAAATTTCCTAAGCCCCTTACCTGTCGATTTTGGTCAAAAATGAAAATTTCAAAAGTGCCCCAATTTCTGCTTTAAACTTTAGGTACTATCCCAAAATGTATCACTAAGGTGACAGAAGTTGATTTCGGAGCATCATTTTTGATCAGGATCTTCAACCGTTTTGTGGCATATGAGAAATTCCCTACGCCCCGGACCAGTCGATTTTGATCAAAAATGAAAATTTCAAAGTGCCCCAATTTCTGCTTTAAACTTTAGGTACTATCCCAAACTGTATCACTAAGGTGACAGAAGTTGATTTCTGAGCATCATTTTTGAACAGGAGCTTCAACCATTTTGTGGCATATGAGAAATTCCCTAAGCTCCGGACCTGTCGATTTTGGTCAAAAATTTAAATTTCAAAAGTGCCCCAATTTCTGCTTTAAACTTTAGGTACTATACCAAAATGTATCACTAAGGTGACAGAAGTTGATTTCGGAGCATCATTTTTGAACAGGAGTTTTAACCGTTTTGTGGCACATGAGAAATTCCCTAAGCCACGGACCTGTCGATTTTGGTCAAAAATGAAAATTTCAAAAGTGCCCCAATTTCTGCTTTAAACTTTAGGTACTATCCCAAAATGTATCATTAAGGTGACAGAAGTTGATTTCGGAACATCATTTTTGAACAGGAGCTTTAAACGTTTTGTGGCATAAAAGAAATTCCCTAAGCCCCGGACCTGTCGATTTTGGTCAAAAATGAAAATTTCAAAAGTGCCCCAACTTCTGCTTTAAACTTTAGGTACTATACCAAAATGTATCACTAAGGTGACAGAAGTTGATTTCGAAGCATAATTTTTGAACAGGAGCTTCAACCATTTTGTGGCATATGAGAAATTCCCTAAGCCCGGACCTGTCGATTTTGGTCAAAAATGAAAATTTCAAAAGTGCCCCAATTTCTGCTATAAACTTTAGGTACTATCCCAAAATGTATCACTATGGTGACAGAAGTTGATTTCGGAGCATCATTTTTGAACAGGAGCTTCAACCATTTTGTGGCATATGAGAAATTCCCTAAGCCCCGGACCTGTCGATTTTGGTCAAAAATGTAAATTTCAAAAGTACCCCAATTTCTGCTTTAAACTTTAGGTACTATCCCAAAATGTATCACTGAGGTGACAGAAGTTGATTTCGGAGCATCATTTTTGAACAGGAGATTCAACCGTTTTGTGGCATATGAGAAATTCCCTAAGCCCCGGACCAGTCGATTTTGATCAAAAATGAAAATTTCAAAGTGCCCCAATTTCTGCTTTAAACTTTAGGTACTATCCAAAACTGTATCACTAAGGTGACAGAAGTTGATTTCGGAGCATCATTTTTGAACAGGAGCTTCAACCGTTTTGTGGCATATGGGAAATTCCCTAAGCCCCGCACCTGTCAATTTTGGTCAAAAATGAAAATTTCAAAAGTGCCCCAATTTCTGCTTTTTAGTTTAGGTACTATCCCAAAATCTATCACTGAGGTGACAGAAGTTGATTTCGGAGCATCATTTTTGAACAGGAGCTTCAACCATTTTGTGGCACATGAGAAATTCCCTAAGCCCCGGAACTGTCGATTTTGGTCAAAAATTTAAATTTCAAAAGTGCCCCAATTTCTGCTTTAAACTTTAGGTACTATCCCAAAATGTATCACTAAGGTGACAGAAGTTGATTTCGGAGCATCATTTTTGAACAGGAGCTTCAACCATTTTGTGGCATATGATAAATTCCCTAAGCCCTGGACCTTTCGATTTTGGTCAAAAATGAAAATTTCAAAAGTGCCCCATTTTCTGCTTTAAACTTTAGGTACTATCCCAAAATGTATCATTAAGGTGACAGAAGTTGATTTCGGAGCATCATTTTTGAACAGGAGCTTCAACCGTTTTGTGGCATATGATAAATTCCCTAAGCCCGGACCTGTAGATTTTGGTCAAAAATTAAAATTTCAAAAGTGCCCCAATTTCTGCTTTAAACTTTAGGTACTATACCAAAATATATCACTAAGGTGACAGAAGTTGATTTCGGAGCATCATGTTTGAACAGGAGCTTCAACCGTTTTGTGGCATATGAGAAATTCCCTAAGCCCCGGACCTGTCGATTTTGGTCAAAAATGAAAATTTTAAAAGTGCCCCAATTTCTGCTTTAGACTTTAGGTACTATCCCAAAATGTATCACTAAGGTGACAGAAGTTGATTTCGGAGCATCATTTTTGAACAGGAGATTCAACCGTTTTGTGGCATATGAGAAATTCCCTAAGCCCCGGACCTGTCGATTTTGGTCAAAAATGAAAATTTCAAAAGTGCCCCAATTTCTGCTTTAAACTGTAGGTACTATCCCAAAATGTATCACTAAGGTGACAGAAGTTGATTTCGGAGCATCATTTTTGAACAGGAGCTTCAACCGTTTTGTGGCACATGAGAAATTCCCTAAGCCGCGGACCTGTCGATTTTGGTCAAAAATGAAAATTTCAAAAGTGCCCCAACTTCTGCTTTAAACTTTAGGTACTATACCAAAATGTATCACTAAGGTGACAGAAGTTGATTTCGAAGCATAATTTTTGAACAGGAGCTTCAACCATTTTGTGGCATATGAGAAATTCCCTAAGCCCCTTACCTGTCGATTTTGTTCAAAAATGAAAATTTCAAAAGTGCCCCAATTTCTGCTTTAAACTTTAGGTACTATCCCAAACTGTATCACTAAGGTGACAGAAGTTGATTTCGGAGCATCATTTTTGAACAGGAGCTTCAACCGTTTTGTGGCATATGGGAAATTCCCTAAGCCCCGCACCTGTCAATTTTGGTCAAAAATGAAAATTTCAAAAGTGCCCCAATTTCTGCTTTTTAGTTTAGGTACTATCCCAAAATCTATCACTGAGGTGACAGAAGTTGATTTCGGAGCATCATTTTTGAACAGGAGCTTCAACCATTTTGTGGCACATGAGAAATTCCCTAAGCCCCGCACCTGTCGATTTTGGTCAAAAATTTAAATTTCAAAAGTGCCCCAATTTCTGCTTTAAACTTTAGGTACTATCCCAAAATGTATCACTAAGGTGACAGAAGTTGATTTCGGAGCATCATTTTTGAACAGGAGCTTCAACCATTTTGTGGCATATGATAAATTCCCTAAGCCCCGGACCTTTCGATTTTGGTCAAAAATGAAAATTTCAAAAGTGCCCCATTTTCTGCTTTAAACTTTAGGTACTATCCCAAAATGTATCATTAAGGTGACAGAAGTTGATTTCGGAGCATCATTTTTGAACAGGAGCTTTAACCGTTTTGTGGCATAAGAGAAATTCCCTAAGCCCCGGACCTGTCGATTTTGGTCAAAAATGAAAATTTCAAAAGTGCCCCAATTTCTGCTTTAAACTTTAGGTACTATCCCAAACTGTATCACTAAGGTGACAGAAGTTAATTTCGGAGCATCATTTTTGAACAGGAGCTTCAACCGTTTTGTGGCATATGGGAAATTCCCTAAGCCCCGGACCTGTCGATTTTGGTCAAAAATGAAAATTTCAAAAGTGCCCCAATTTCTGCTTTAAACTTTAGGTACTATCCCAAACTGTATCACTAAGGTGACAGAAGTTGATTTCGGAGCATCATTTTTGAACAGGAGCTTTAACCGTTTTGTGGCACATGAGAAATTCCCTAAGCCACGGACCTGTCGATTTTGGTCAAAAATGAAAATTTCAAAAGTGCCCCAATTTCTGCTTTAAACTTTAGGTACTATCCCAAAATGTATCATTAAGGTGACAGAAGTTGATTTCGGAACATCATTTTTGAACAGGAGCTTTAAACGTTTTGTGGCATAAAAGAAATTCCCTAAGCCCCGGAACTGTCGATTTTGGTCAAAAATGAAAATTTCAAAAGTGCCCCAATTTCTGTTTTAAACTGTAGGTACTATCCCAAAATGTATCACTAAGGTGACAGAAGTTGATTTCGGAGCATCATTTTTGAACAGGAGCTTCAACCGTTTTGTGGCACATGAGAAATTCCCTAAGCCGCGGACCTGTCGATTTTGGTCAAAAATGAAAATTTCAAAAGTGCCCCAACTTCTGCTTTAAACTTTAGGTACTATACCAAAATGTATCACTAAGGTGACAGAAGTTGATTTCGAAGCATAATTTTTGAACAGGAGCTTCAACCATTTTGTGGCATATGAGAAATTCCCTAAGCCCGGACCTGTCGATTTTGGTCAAAAATGAAAATTTCAAAAGTGCCCCAATTTCTGCTATAAACTTTAGGTACTATCCCAAAATGTATCACTATGGTGACAGAAGTTGATTTCGGAGCATCATTTTTGAACAGGAGCTTCAACCATTTTGTGGCATATGAGAAATTCCCTAAGCCCCGGACCTGTCGATTTTGGTCAAAAATGTAAATTTCAAAAGTACCCCAATTTCTGCTTTAAACTTTAGGTACTATCCCAAAATGTATCACTGAGGTGACAGAAGTTGATTTCGGAGCATCATTTTTGAACAGGAGATTCAACCGTTTTGTGGCATATGAGAAATTCCCTAAGCCCCGGACCAGTCGATTTTGATCAAAAATGAAAATTTCAAAGTGCCCCAATTTCTGCTTTAAACTTTAGGTACTATCCAAAACTGTATCACTAAGGTGACAGAAGTTGATTTCGGAGCATCATTTTTGAACAGGAGCTTTAACCGTTTTGTGGCATAAGAGAAATTCCCTAAGCCCCGGACCTGTCGATTTTGGTCAAAAATGAAAATTTCAAAAGTGCCCCAATTTCTGCTTTAAACTTTAGGTACTATCCCAAAATGTATCACTAAGGTGACAGAAGTTGATTTCGGAGCATCATTTTTGAACAGGAGCTTCAACCGTTTTGTGGCATATGATAAATTCCCTAAGCCCGGACCTGTAGATTTTGGTCAAAAATTAAAATTTCAAAAGTGCCCCAATTTCTGCTTTAAACTTTAGGTACTATCCCAAACTGTATCACTAAGGTGACAGAAGTTGATTTCGGAGCATCATTTTTGAACAGGAGCTTCAACCGTTTTGTGGCATATGGGAAATTCCCTAAGCCCCGGACCTGTCGATTTTGGTCAAAAATGAAAATTTCAAAAGTGCCCCAATTTCTGCTTTAAACTTTAGGTACTATCCCAAAATGTATCATTAAGGTGACAGAAGTTGATTTCGGAACATCATTTTTGAACAGGAGCTTTAAACGTTTTGTGGCATAAAAGAAATTCCCTAAGCCCTGGACCTGTCGATTTTGGTCAAAAATGAAAATTTCAAAAGTGCCCCAATTTCTGCTTTAAACTGTAGGTACTATCCCAAAATGTATCACTAAGGTGACAGAAGTTGATTTCGGAGCATCATTTTTGAACAGGAGCTTCAACCGTTTTGTGGCACATGAGAAATTCCCTAAGCCGCGGACCTGTCGATTTTGGTCAAAAATGAAAATTTCAAAAGTGCCCCAACTTCTGCTTTAAACTTTAGGTACTATACCAAAATGTATCACTAAGGTGACAGAAGTTGATTTCGAAGCATAATTTTTGAACAGGAGCTTCAACCATTTTGTGGCATATGAGAAATTCCCTAAGCCCCGGACCTGTCGATTATGGTCAAAAATGAAAATTTCAAAAGTGCCCCAATTTCTGCTATAAACTTTAGGTACTATCCCAAAATGTATCCCTATGGTGACAGAAGTTGATTTCGGAGCATCATTTTTGAACAGGAGCTTCAACCATTTTGTGGCATATGAGAAATTCCCTAAGCCCCTTACCTGTCGATTTTGTTCAAAAATGAAAATGTCAAAAGTGCCCCAATTTCTGCTTTAAACTTTAGGTACTATCCCAAACTGTATCACTAAGGTGACAGAAGTTGATTTCGGAGCATCATTTTTGAACAGGAGCTTCAACCGTTTTGTGGCATATGGGAAATTCCCTAAGCCCCGCACCTGTCAATTTTGGTCAAAAATGAAAATTTCAAAAGTGCCCCAATTTCTGCTTTTTAGTTTAGGTACTATCCCAAAATCTATCACTGAGGTGACAGAAGTTGATATCGGAGCATCATTTTTGAACAGGAGCTTCAACCATTTTGTGGCACATGAGAAATTCCCTAAGCCCCGGAACTGTCGATTTTGGTCAAAAATTTAAATTTCAAAAGTGCCCCAATTTCTGCTTTAAACTTTAGGTACTATCCCAAAATGTATCACTAAGGTGACAGAAGTTGATTTCGGAGCATCATTTTTGAACAGGAGCTTCAACCATTTTGTGGCATATGATAAATTCCCTAAGCCCCGGACCTTTCGATTTTGGTCAAAAATGAAAATTTCAAAAGTGCCCCATTTTCTGCTTTAAACTTTAGGTACTATCCCAAAATGTATTATTAAGGTGACAGAAGTTGATTTCGGAGCATCATTTTTGAACAGGAGCTTTAACCGTTTTGTGGCATAAGAGAAATTCCCTAAGCCCCGGACCTGTCGATTTTGGTCAAAAATGAAAATTTCAAAAGTGCCCCAATTTCTGCTTTAAACTTTAGGTACTATCCCAAACTGTATCACTAAGGTGACAGAAGTTAATTTCGGAGCATCATTTTTGAACAGGAGCTTCAACCGTTTTGTGGCATATGGGAAATTCCCTAAGCCCCGGACCTGTCGATTTTGGTCAAAAATGAAAATTTCAAAAGTGCCCCAATTTCTGCTTTAAACTTTAGGTACTATCCCAAACTGTATCACTAAGGTGACAGAAGTTGATTTCGGAGCATCATTTTTGAACAGGAGCTTTAACCGTTTTGTGGCACATGAGAAATTCCCTAAGCCACGGACCTGTCGATTTTGGTCAAAAATGAAAATTTCAAAAGTGCCCCAATTTCTGCTTTAAACTTTAGGTACTATCCCAAAATGTATCATTAAGGTGACAGAAGTTGATTTCGGAACATCATTTTTGAACAGGAGCTTTAAACGTTTTGTGGCATAAAAGAAATTCCCTAAGCCCCGGAACTGTCGATTTTGGTCAAAAATGAAAATTTCAAAAGTGCCCCAATTTCTGTTTTAAACTGTAGGTACTATCCCAAAATGTATCACTAAGGTGACAGAAGTTGATTTCGGAGCATCATTTTTGAACAGGAGCTTCAACCGTTTTGTGGCACATGAGAAATTCCCTAAGCCGCGGACCTGTCGATTTTGGTCAAAAATGAAAATTTCAAAAGTGCCCCAACTTCTGCTTTAAACTTTAGATACTATACCAAAATGTATCACTAAGGTGACAGAAGTTGATTTCGAAGCATAATTTTTGAACAGGAGCTTCAACCATTTTGTGGCATATGAGAAATTCCCTAAGCCCGGACCTGTCGATTTTGGTCAAAAATGAAAATTTCAAAAGTGCCCCAATTTCTGCTATAAACTTTAGGTACTATCCCAAAATGTATCACTATGGTGACAGAAGTTGATTTCGGAGCATCATTTTTGAACAGGAGCTTCAACCATTTTGTGGCATATGAGAAATTCCCTAAGCCCCGGACCTGTCGATTTTGGTCAAAAATGTAAATTTCAAAAGTACCCCAATTTCTGCTTTAAACTTTAGGTACTATCCCAAAATGTATCACTGAGGTGACAGAAGTTGATTTCGGAGCATCATTTTTGAACAGGAGATTCAACCGTTTTGTGGCATATGAGAAATTCCCTAAGCCCCGGACCAGTCGATTTTGATCAAAAATGAAAATTTCAAAGTGCCCCAATTTCTGCTTTAAACTTTAGGTACTATCCCAAACTGTATCACTAAGGTGACAGAAGTTGATTTCGGAGCATCATTTTTGAACAGGAGCTTCAACCGTTTTGTGGCATATGGGAAATTCCCTAAGCCCCGCACCTGTCAATTTTGGTCAAAAATGAAAATTTCAAAAGTGCCCCAATTTCTGCTTTTTAGTTTAGGTACTATCCCAAAATCTATCACTGAGGTGACAGAAGTTGATTTCGGAGCATCATTTTTGAACAGGAGCTTCAACCATTTTGTGGCATATGAGAAATTCCCTAAGCCCCGGACCAGTCGATTTTGGTCAAAAATGAAAATTTCAAAAGTGCCCCAATTTCTGCTTTAAACTTTAGGTACTATCCCAAAATGTATCATTAAGGTGACAGAAGTTGATTTCGGAACATCATTTTTGAACAGGAGCTTTAAACGTTTTGTGGCATAAAAGAAATTCCCTAAGCCCCGGACCTGTAGATTTTGGTCAAAAATGAAAATTTCAAAAGTGCTCCAATTTCTGCTTTAAACTGTAGGTACTATCCCAAAATGTATCACTAAGGTGACAGAAGTTGATTTCGGAGCATCATTTTTGAACAGGAGCTTCAACCGTTTTGTGGCACATGAGAAATTCCCTAAGCCGCGGACCTGTCGATTTTGGTCAAAAATGAAAATTTCAAAAGTGCCCCAACTTCTGCTTTAAACTTTAGGTACTATACCAAAATGTATCACTAAGGTGACAGAAGTTGATTTCGAAGCATAATTTTTGAACAGGAGCTTCAACCATTTTGTGGCATATGAGAAATTCCCTAAGCCCCGGACCTGTCGATTTTGGTCAAAAATGAAAATTTCAAAAGTGCCCCAATTTCTGCTATAAACTTTAGGTACTATCCCAAAATGTATCACTATGGTGACAGAAGTTGATTTCGGAGCATCATTTTTGAACAGGAGCTTCAACCATTTTGTGGCATATGAGAAATTCCCTAAGCCCCGGACCTGTCGATTTTGGTCAAAAATGAAAATTTCAAAAGTGCCCCAATTTCTGCTTTAAACTTTAGGTACTATCCCAAACTGTATCACTAAGGTGACAGAAGTTGATTTCGGAGCATCATTTTTGAACAGGAGCTTCAACCGTTTTGTGGCATATGGGAAATTCCCTAAGCCCCTGACCTGTCGATTTTGGTCAAAAATGAAAATTTCAAAAGTGCCCCAATTTCTGCTTTAAACTTTAGGTACTATACCAAAATGTATCATTAAGGTGACAGAAGTTGATTTCGGAACATCATTTTTGAACAGGAGCTTTAAACGTTTTGTGGCATAAAAGAAATTCCCTAAGCCCCGGACCTGTAGATTTTGGTCAAAAATGAAAATTTCAAAAGTGCTCCAATTTCTGCTTTAAACTGTAGGTACTATCCCAAAATGTATCACTAAGGTGACAGAAGTTGATTTCGGAGCATCATTTTTGAACAGGAGCTTCAACCGTTTTGTGGCACATGAGAAATTCCCTAAGCCGCGGACCTGTCGATTTTGGTCAAAAATGAAAATTTCAAAAGTGCCCCAACTTCTGCTTTAAACTTTAGGTACTATACCAAAATGTATCACTAAGGTGACAGAAGTTGATTTCGAAGCATAATTTTTGAACAGGAGCTTCAAACATTTTGTGGCATATGAGAAATTCCCTAAGCCCCGGACCTGTCGATTTTGGTCAAAAATGTAAATTTCAAAAGTGCCCCAATTTCTGCTATAAACTTTAGGTACTATCCCAAAATGTATCACTGAGGTGACAGAAGTTGATTTCGGAGCATCATTTTTGAACAGGAGATTCAACCGTTTTGTGGCATATGAGAAATTCCCTAAGCCCCGGACCAGTCGATTTTGATCAAAAATGAAAATTTCAAAGTGCCCCAATTTCTGCTTTAAACTTTAGGTACTATCCCAAACTGTATCACTAAGGTGACAGAAGTTGATTTCGGAGCATCATTTTTGAACAGGAGCTTCAACCGTTTTGTGGCATATGGGAAATTCCCTAAGCCCCGCACCTGTCAATTTTGATCAAAAATGAAAATTTCAAAAGTGCCCCAATTTCTGCTTTTTAGTTTAGGTACTATCCCAAAATCTATCACTGAGGTGACAGAAGTTGATTTCGGAGCATCATTTTTGAACAGGAGCTTCAACCATTTTGTGGCACATGAGAAATTCCCTAAGCCCCGGAACTGTCGATTTTGGTCAAAAATTTAAATTTCAAAAGTGCCCCAATTTCTGCTTTAAACTTTAGGTACTATCCCAAAATGTATCACTAAGGTGACAGAAGTTGATTTCGGAGCATCATTTTTGAACAGGAGCTTCAACCGTTTTGTGGCATATGATAAATTCCCTAAGCCCGGACCTGTCGATTTTGGTCAAAAATTAAAATTTCAAAAGTGCCCCAATTTCTGCTTTAAACTTTAGGTACTATACCAAAATATATCACTAAGGTGACAGAAGTTGATTTCGGAGCATCATGTTTGAACAGGAGCTTCAACCGTTTTGTGGCATATGAGAAATTCCCTAAGCCCCGGACCTGTCGATTTTGGTCAAAAATGTAAATTTCAAAAGTACCCCAATTTCTGCTTTAAACTTTAGGTACTATCCCAAAATGTATCACTGAGGTGACAGAAGTTGATTTCGGAGCATCATTTTTGAACAGGAGATTCAACCGTTTTGTGGCATATGAGAAATTCCCTAAGCCCCGGACCAGTCGATTTTGATCAAAAATGAAAATTTCAAAGTGCCCCAATTTCTGCTTTAAACTTTAGGTACTATCCCAAACTGTATCACTAAGGTGACAGAAGTTGATTTCGGAGCATCATTTTTGAACAGGAGCTTCAACCGTTTTGTGGCACATGAGAAATTCCCTAAGCCGCGGACCTGTCGATTTTGGTCAAAAATGAAAATTTCAAAAGTGCCCCAACTTCTGCTTTAAACTTTAGGTACTATACCAAAATGTATCACTAAGGTGACAGAAGTTGATTTCGAAGCATAATTTTTGAACAGGAGCTTCAACCATTTTGTGGCATATGAGAAATTCCCTAAGCCCCGGACCTGTCGATTTTGGTCAAAAATGAAAATTTCAAAAGTGCCCCAATTTCTGCTATAAACTTTAGGTACTATCCCAAAATGTATCACTATGGTGACAGAAGTTGATTTCGGAGCATCATTTTTGAACAGGAGATTCAACCGTTTTGTGGCATATGAGAAATTCCCTAAGCCCCGGACCAGTCGATTTTGATCAAAAATGAAAATTTCAAAAGTGCCCCAATTTCTGTTTTAAACTGTAGGTACTATCCCAAAATGTATCACTAAGGTGACAGAAGTTGATTTCGGAGCATCATTTTTGAACAGGAGCTTCAACCGTTTTGTGGCACATGAGATATTCCCTAAGCCGCGGACCTGTCGATTTTGGTCAAAAATGAAAATTTCAAAAGTGCCCCAACTTCTGCTTTAAACTTTAGGTACTATACCAAAATGTATCACTAAGGTGACAGAAGTTGATTTCGAAGCATAATTTTTGAACAGGAGCTTCAACCATTTTGTGGCATATGAGAAATTCCCTAAGCCCGGACCTGTCGATTTTGGTCAAAAATGAAAATTTCAAAAGTGCCCCAATTTCTGCTATAAACTTTAGGTACTATCCCAAAATGTATCACTATGGTGACAGAAGTTGATTTCGGAGCATCATTTTTGAACAGGAGCTTCAACCATTTTGTGGCATATGAGAAATTCCCTAAGCCCCGGACCTGTCGATTTTGGTCAAAAATGTAAATTTCAAAAGTACCCCAATTTCTGCTTTAAACTTTAGGTACTATCCCAAAATGTATCACTGAGGTGACAGAAGTTGATTTCGGAGCATCATTTTTGAACAGGAGATTCAACCGTTTTGTGGCATATGAGAAATTCCCTAAGCCCCGGACCAGTCGATTTTGATCAAAAATGAAAATTTCAAAGTGCCCCAATTTCTGCTTTAAACTTTAGGTACTATCCCAAACTGTATCACTAAGGTGACAGAAGTTGATTTCGGAGCATCATTTTTGAACAGGAGCTTCAACCGTTTTGTGGCATATGGGAAATTCCCTAAGCCCCGGACCTGTCGATTTTGGTCAAAAATGAAAATTTCAAAAGTGCCCCAATTTCTGCTTTAAACTTTAGGTACTATACCAAAATGTATCATTAAGGTGACAGAAGTTGATTTCGGAACATCATTTTTGAACAGGAGCTTTAAACGTTTTGTGGCATAAAAGAAATTCCCTAAGCCCCGGACCTGTCGATTTTGGTCAAAAATGAAAATTTCAAAAGTGCCCCAATTTCTGCTTTAAACTGTAGGTACTATCCCAAAATGTATCACTAAGGTGACAGAAGTTGATTTCGGAGCATCATTTTTGAACAGGAGCTTCAACCATTTTGTGGCATATGAGAAATTCCCTAAGCCCCGGACCTGTCGATTTTGGTCAAAAATGTAAATTTCAAAAGTACCCCAATTTCTGCTTTAAACTTTAGGTACTATCCCAAAATGTATCACTGAGGTGACAGAAGTTGATTTCGGAGCATCATTTTTGAACAGGAGATTCAACCGTTTTGTGGCATATGAGAAATTCCCTAAGCCCCGGACCAGTCGATTTTGATCAAAAATGAAAATTTCAAAGTGCCCCAATTTCTGCTTTAAACTTTAGGTACTATCCCAAACTGTATCACTAAGGTGACAGAAGTTGATTTCGGAGCATCATTTTTGAACAGGAGCTTCAACCGTTTTGTGGCATATGGGAAATTCCCTAAGCCCCGCACCTGTCAATTTTGGTCAAAAATGAAAATTTCAAAAGTGCCCCAATTTCTGCTTTTTAGTTTAGGTACTATCCCAAAATCTATCACTGAGGTGACATAAGTTGATTTCGGAGCATCATTTTTGAACAGGAGCTTCAACCATTTTGTGGCATATGATAAATTCCCTAAGCCCCGGACCTTTCGATTTTGGTCAAAAATGAAAATTTCAAAAGTGCCCCATTTTCTGCTTTAAACTTTAGGTACTATCCCAAAATGTATCATTAAGGTGACAGAAGTTGATTTCGGAGCATCATTTTTGAACAGGAGCTTTAACCGTTTTGTGGCATAAGAGAAATTCCCTAAGCCCCGGACCTGTCGATTTTGGTCAAAAATGAAAATTTCAAAAGTGCCCCAATTTCTGCTTTAAACTTTAGGTACTATCCCAAAATGTATCACTAAGGTGACAGAAGTTGATTTCGGAGCATCATTTTTGAACAGGAGCTTCAACCGTTTTGTGGCATATGAGAAATTCCCTAAGCCCCGGACCTGTCGATTTTGGTCAAAAATGTAAATTTCAAAAGTACCCCAATTTCTGCTTTAAACTTTAGGTACTATCCCAAAATGTATCACTGAGGTGACAGAAGTTGATTTCGGAGCATCATTTTTGAACAGGAGATTCAACCGTTTTGTGGCATATGAGAAATTCCCTAAGCCCCGGACCAGTCGATTTTGATCAAAAATGAAAATTTCAAAGTGCCCCAATTTCTGCTTTAAACTTTAGGTACTATCCCAAACTGTATCACTAAGGTGACAGAAGTTGATTTCGGAGCATCATTTTTGAACAGGAGCTTCAACCGTTTTGTGGCATATGGGAAATTCCCTAAGCCCCGGACCTGTCGATTTTGGTCAAAAATGAAAATTTCAAAAGTGCCCCAATTTCTGCTTTAAACTTTAGGTACTATACCAAAATGTATCATTAAGGTGACAGAAGTTGATTTCGGAACATCATTTTTGAACAGGAGCTTTAAACGTTTTGTGGCATAAAAGAAATTCCCTAAGCCCCGGACCTGTCGATTTTGGTCAAAAATGAAAATTTCAAAAGTGCCCCAATTTCTGCTTTAAACTGTAGGTACTATCCCAAAATGTATCACTAAGGTGACAGAAGTTGATTTCGGAGCATCATTTTTGAACAGGAGCTTCAACCGTTTTGTGGCACATGAGAAATTCCCTAAGCCGCGGACCTGTCGATTTTGGTCAAAAATGAAAATTTCAAAAGTGCCCCAACTTCTGCTTTAAACTTTAGGTACTATACCAAAATGTATCACTAAGGTGACAGAAGTTGATTTCGAAGCATAATTTTTGAACAGGAGCTTCAACCATTTTGTGGCATATGAGAAATTCCCTAAGCCCCGGACCTGTCGATTTTGGTCAAAAATGAAAATTTCAAAAGTGCCCCAATTTCTGCTATAAACTTTAGGTACTATCCCAAAATGTATCACTATGGTGACAGAAGTTGATTTCGGAGCATCATTTTTGAACAGGAGCTTCAACCATTTTGTGGCATATGAGAAATTCCCTAAGTCCCGGACCTGTCGATTTTGGTCAAAAATGTAAATTTCAAAAGTACCCCAATTTCTGCTTTAAACTTTAGGTACTATCCCAAAATGTATCACTGAGGTGACAGAAGTTGATTTCGGAGCATCATTTTTGAACAGGAGATTCAACCGTTTTGTGGCATATGAGAAATTCCCTAAGCCCCGGACCAGTCGATTTTGATCAAAAATGAAAATTTCAAAGTGCCCCAATTTCTGCTTTAAACTTTAGGTACTATCCCAAACTGTATCACTAAGGTGACAGAAGTTGATTTCGGAGCATCATTTTTGAACAGGAGCTTCAACCGTTTTGTGGCATATGGGAAATTCCCTAAGCCCCGCACCTGTCAATTTTGGTCAAAAATGAAAATTTCAAAAGTGCCCCAATTTCTGCTTTTTAGTTTAGGTACTATCCCAAAATCTATCACTGAGGTGACAGAAGTTGATTTCGGAGCATCATTTTTGAACAGGAGCTTCAACCATTTTGTGGCACATGAGAAATTCCCTAAGCCCCGGAACTGTCGATTTTGGTCAAAAATTTAAATTTCAAAAGTGCCCCAATTTCTGCTTTAAACTTTAGGTACTATCCCAAAATGTATCACTAAGGTGACAGAAGTTGATTTCGGAGCATCATTTTTGAACAGGAGCTTCAACCATTTTGTGGCATATGATAAATTCCCTAAGCCCCGGACCTTTCGATTTTGGTCAAAAATGAAAATTTCAAAAGTGCCCCATTTTCTGCTTTAAACTTTAGGTACTATCCCAAAATGTATCATTAAGGTGACAGAAGTTGATTTCGGAGCATCATTTTTGAACAGGAGCTTTAACCGTTTTGTGGCATAAGAGAAATTCCCTAAGCCCCGGACCTGTCGATTTTGGTCAAAAATGAAAATTTCAAAAGTGCCCCAATTTCTGCTTTAAACTTTAGGTACTATCCCAAAATGTATCACTAAGGTGACAGAAGTTGATTTCGGAGCATCATTTTTGAACAGGAGCTTCAACCGTTTTGTGGCATATGATAAATTCCCTAAGCCCGGACCTGTCGATTTTGGTCAAAAATTAAAATTTCAAAAGTGCCCCAATTTCTGCTTTAAACTTTAGGTACTATACCAAAATATATCACTAAGGTGACAGAAGTTGATTTCGGAGCATCATTTTTGAACAGGAGCTTCAACCGTTTTGTGGCACATGAGAAATTCCCTAAGCCGCGGACCTGTCGATTTTGGTCAAAAATGAAAATTTCAAAAGTGCCCCAACTTCTGCTTTAAACTTTAGGTACTATACCAAAATGTATCACTAAGGTGACAGAAGTTGATTTCGAAGCATAATTTTTGAACAGGAGCTTCAACCATTTTGTGGCATATGAGAAATTCCCTAAGCCCCGGACCTGTCGATTTTGGTCAAAAATGAAAATTTCAAAAGTGCCCCAATTTCTGCTTTTTAGTTTAGGTACTATCCCAAAATCTATCACTGAGGTGACAGAAGTTGATTTCGGAGCATCATTTTTGAACAGGAGCTTCAACCATTTTGTGGCACATGAGAAATTCCCTAAGCCCCGGAACTGTCGATTTTGGTCAAAAATTTAAATTTCAAAAGTGCCCCAATTTCTGCTTTAAACTTTAGGTACTATCCCAAAATGTATCACTAAGGTGACAGAAGTTGATTTCGGAGCATCATTTTTGAACAGGAGCTTCAACCATTTTGTGGCATATGATAAATTCCCTAAGCCCCGGACCTTTCGATTTTGGTCAAAAATGAAAATTTCAAAAGTGCCCCATTTTCTGCTTTAAACTTTAGGTACTATCCCAAAATGTATCATTAAGGTGACAGAAGTTGATTTCGGAGCATCATTTTTGAACAGGAGCTTTAACCGTTTTGTGGCATAAGAGAAATTCCCTAAGCCCCGGACCTGTCGATTTTGGTCAAAAATGAAAATTTCAAAAGTGCCCCAATTTCTGCTTTAAACTTTAGGTACTATCCCAAAATGTATCACTAAGGTGACAGAAGTTGATTTCGGAGCATCATTTTTGAACAGGAGCTTCAACCGTTTTGTGGCACATGAGAAATTCCCTAAGCCGCGGACCTGTCGATTTTGGTCAAAAATGAAAATTTCAAAAGTGCCCCAACTTCTGCTTTAAACTTTAGGTACTATACCAAAATGTATCACTAAGGTGACAGAAGTTGATTTCGAAGCATAATTTTTGAACAGGAGCTTCAACCATTTTGTGGCATATGAGAAATTCCCTAAGCCCCGGACCTGTCGATTTTGGTCAAAAATGAAAATTTCAAAAGTGCCCCATTTTCTGCTATAAACTTTAGGTACTATCCCAAAATGTATCACTATGGTGACAGAAGTTGATTTCGGAGCATCATTTTTGAACAGGAGCTTCAACCATTTTGTGGCATATGAGAAATTCCCTAAGCCCCGGACCTGTCGATTTTGGTCAAAAATGTAAATTTCAAAAGTACCCCAATTTCTGCTTTAAACTTTAGGTACTATCCCAAAATGAATCACTGAGGTGACAGAAGTTGATTTCGGAGCATCATTTTTGAACAGGAGATTCAACCGTTTTGTGGCATATGAGAAATTCCCTAAGCCCCGGACCAGTCGATTTTGATCAAAAATGAAAATTTCAAAAGTGCCCCAATTTCTGTTTTAAACTGTAGGTACTATCCCAAAATGTATCACTAAGGTGACAGAAGTTGATTTCGGAGCATCATTTTTGAACAGGAGCTTCAACCGTTTTGTGGCACATGAGAAATTCCCTAAGCCGCGGACCTGTCGATTTTGGTCAAAAATGAAAATTTCAAAAGTGCCCCAACTTCTGCTTTAAACTTTAGGTACTATACCAAAATGTATCACTAAGGTGACAGAAGTTGATTTCGAAGCATAATTTTTGAACAGGAGCTTCAACCATTTTGTGGCATATGAGAAATTCCCTAAGCCCCGGACCTGTCGATTTTGGTCAAAAATGAAAATTTCAAAAGTGCCCCAATTTCTGCTATAAACTTTAGGTACTATCCCAAAATGTATCACTATGGTGACAGAAGTTGATTTCGGAGCATCATTTTTGAACAGGAGCTTCAACCATTTTGTGGCATATGAGAAATTCCCTAAGCCCCGGACCTGTCGATTTTGGTCAAAAATGTAAATTTCAAAAGTACCCCAATTTCTGCTTTAAACTTTAGGTACTATCCCAAAATGTATCACTGAGGTGACAGAAGTTGATTTCGGAGCATCATTTTTGAACAGGAGATTCAACCGTTTTGTGGCATATGAGAAATTCCCTAAGCCCCGGACCAGTCGATTTTGATCAAAAATGAAAATTTCAAAGTGCCCCAATTTCTGCTTTAAACTTTAGGTACTATCCCAAACTGTATCACTAAGGTGACAGAAGTTGATTTCGGAGCATCATTTTTGAACAGGAGCTTCAACCGTTTTGTGGCATATGGGAAATTCCCTAAGCCCCGCACCTGTCAATTTTGGTCAAAAATGAAAATTTCAAAAGTGCCCCAATTTCTGCTTTTTAGTTTAGGTACTATCCCAAAATCTATCACTGAGGTGACAGAAGTTGATTTCGGAGCATCATTTTTGAACAGGAGCTTCAACCATTTTGTGGTACATGAGAAATTCCCTAAGCCTCGGAACTGTCGATTTTGGTCAAAAATTTAAATTTCAAAAGTGCCCCAATTTCTGCTTTAAACTTTAGGTACTATCCCAAAATGTATCACTAAGGTGACAGAAGTTGATTTCGGAGCATCATTTTTGAACAGGAGCTTCAACCATTTTGTGGCATATGATAAATTCCCTAAGCCCCGGACCTTTCGATTTTGGTCAAAAATGAAAATTTCAAAAGTGCCCCATTTTCTGCTTTAAACTTTAGGTACTATCCCAAAATGTATCATTAAGGTGACAGAAGTTGATTTCGGAGCATCATTTTTGAACAGGAGCTTTAACCGTTTTGTGGCATAAGAGAAATTCCCTAAGCCCCGGACCTGTCGATTTTGGTCAAAAATGAAAATTTCAAAAGTGCCCCAATTTCTGCTTTAAACTTTAGGTACTATCCCAAAATGTATCACTAAGGTGACAGAAGTTGATTTCGGAGCATCATTTTTGAACAGGAGCTTCAACCGTTTTGTGGCACATGAGAAATTCCCTAAGCCGCGGACCTGTCGATTTTGGTCAAAAATGAAAATTTCAAAAGTGCCCCAACTTCTGCTTTAAACTTTAGGTACTATACCAAAATGTATCACTAAGGTGACAGAAGTTGATTTCGAAGCATAATTTTTGAACAGGAGCTTCAACCATTTTGTGGCATATGAGAAATTCCCTAAGCCCCGGACCTGTCGATTTTGGTCAAAAATGAAAATTTCAAAAGTGCCCCAATTTCTGCTATAAACTTTAGGTACTATCCCAAAATGTATCACTATGGTGACAGAAGTTGATTTCGGAGCATCATTTTTGAACAGGAGCTTCAACCATTTTGTGGCATATGAGAAATTCCCTAAGCCCCGGACCTGTCGATTTTGGTCAAAAATGTAAATTTCAAAAGTACCCCAATTTCTGCTTTAAACTTTAGGTACTATCCCAAAATGTATCACTGAAGTGACAGAAGTTGATTTCGGAGCATCATTTTTGAACAGGAGATTCAACCGTTTTGTGGCATATGAGAAATTCCCTAAGCCCCGGACCAGTCGATTTTGATCAAAAATGAAAATTTCAAAAGTGCCCCAATTTCTGTTTTAAACTGTAGGTACTATCCCAAAATGTATCACTAAGGTGACAGAAGTTGATTTCGGAGCATCATTTTTGAACAGGAGCTTCAACCGTTTTGTGGCACATGAGAAATTCCCTAAGCCGCGGACCTGTCGATTTTGGTCAAAAATGAAAATTTCAAAAGTGCCCCAACTTCTGCTTTAAACTTTAGGTACTATACCAAAATGTATCACTAAGGTGACAGAAGTTGATTTCGAAGCATCATTTTTGAACAGGAGCTTCAACCATTTTGTGGCATATGAGAAATTCCCTAAGCCCCGGCCGGACCTGTCGATTTTGGTCAAAAATGAAAATTTCAAAAGTGCCCCAATTTCTGCTATAAACTTTAGGTACTATCCCAAAATGTATCACTATGGTGACAGAAGTTGATTTCGGAGCATCATTTTTGAACAGGAGCTTCAACCATTTTGTGGCATATGAGAAATTCCCTAAGCCCCGGACCTGTCGATTTTGGTCAAAAATGTAAATTTCAAAAGTACCCCAATTTCTGCTTTAAACTTTAGGTACTATCCCAAAATGTATCACTGAGGTGACAGAAGTTGATTTCGGAGCATCATTTTTGAACAGGAGATTCAACCGTTTTGTGGCATATGAGAAATTCCCTAAGCCCCGGACCAGTCGATTTTGATCAAAAATGAAAATTTCAAAAGTGCCCCAATTTCTGTTTTAAACTGTAGGTACTATCCCAAAATGTATCACTAAGGTGACAGAAGTTGATTTCGGAGCATCATTTTTGAACAGGAGCTTCAACCGTTTTGTGGCACATGAGAAATTCCCTAAGCCGCGGACCTGTCGATTTTGGTCAAAAATGAAAATTTCAAAAGTGCCCCAACTTCTGCTTTAAACTTTAGGTACTATACCAAAATGTATCACTAAGGTGACAGAAGTTGATTTCGAAGCATAATTTTTGAACAGGAGATTCAACCGTTTTGTGGCATATGAGAAATTCCCTAAGCCCCGGACCAGTCGATTTTGATCAAAAATGAAAATTTCAAAGTGCCCCAATTTCTGCTTTAAACTTTAGGTACTATCCCAAAATGTATCACTGAGGTGACAGAAGTTGATTTCGGAGCATCATTTTTGAACAGGAGCTTCAACCGTTTTGTGGCATATGGGAAATTCCCTAAGCCCCGCACCTGTCAATTTTGGTCAAAAATGAAAATTTCAAAAGTGCCCCAATTTCTGCTTTTTAGTTTAGGTACTATCCCAAAATCTATCACTGAGGTGACAGAAGTTGATTTCGGAGCATCATTTTTGAACAGGAGCTTTAACCGTTTTGTGGCATAAGAGAAATTCCCTAAGCCCCGGACCTGTCGATTTTGGTCAAAAATGAAAATTTCAAAAGTGCCCCAATTTCTGCTTTAAACTTTAGGTACTATCCCAAAATGTATCACTAAGGTGACAGAAGTTGATTTCGGAGCATCATTTTTGAACAGGAGCTTCAACCGTTTTGTGGCACATGAGAAATTCCCTAAGCCGCGGACCTGTCGATTTTGGTCAAAAATGAAAATTTCAAAAGTGCCCCAACTTCTGCTTTAAACTTTAGGTACTATACCAAAATGTATCACTAAGGTGACAGAAGTTGATTTCGAAGCATAATTTTTGAACAGGAGCTTCAACCATTTTGTGGCATATGAGAAATTCCCTAAGCCCCGGACCTGTCGATTTTGGTCAAAAATGAAAATTTCAAAAGTGCCCCAATTTCTGCTATAAACTTTAGGTACTATCCCAAAATGTATCACTATGGTGACAGAAGTTGATTTCGGAGCATCATTTTTGAACAGGAGCTTCAACCATTTTGTGGCATATGAGAAATTCCCTAAGCCCCGGACCAGTCGATTTTGGTCAAAAATGTAAATTTCAAAAGTACCCCAATTTCTGCTTTAAACTTTAGGTACTATCCCAAAATGTATCACTGAGGTGACAGAAGTTGATTTCGGAGCATCATTTTTGAACAGGAGATTCAACCGTTTTGTGGCATATGAGAAATTCCCTAAGCCCCGGACCAGTCGATTTTGATCAAAAATGAAAATTTCAAAGTGCCCCAATTTCTGCTTTAAACTTTAGGTACTATCCCAAAATGTATCACTGAGGTGACAGAAGTTGATTTCGGAGCATCATTTTTGAACAGGAGCTTCAACCGTTTTGTGGCATATGGGAAATTCCCTAAGCCCCGCACCTGTCAATTTTGGTCAAAAATGAAAATTTCAAAAGTGCCCCAATTTCTGCTTTTTAGTTTAGGTACTATCCCAAAATCTATCACTGAGGTGACAGAAGTTGATTTCGGAGCATCATTTTTGAACAGGAGCTTTAACCGTTTTGTGGCATAAGAGAAATTCCCTAAGCCCCGGACCTGTCGATTTTGGTCAAAAATGAAAATTTCAAATGTGCCCCAATTTCTGCTTTAAACTTTAGGTACTATCCCAAAATGTATCACTAAGGTGACAGAAGTTGATTTCGGAGCATCATTTTTGAACAGGAGCTTCAACCGTTTTGTGGCACATGAGAAATTCCCTAAGCCGCGGACCTGTCGATTTTGGTCAAAAATGAAAATTTCAAAAGTGCCCCAACTTCTGCTTTAAACTTTAGGTACTATACCAAAATGTATCACTAAGGTGACAGAAGTTGATTTCGAAGCATAATTTTTGAACAGGAGCTTCAACCATTTTGTGGCATATGAGAAATTCCCTAAGCCCCGGACCTGTCGATTTTGGTCAAAAATGAAAATTTCAAAAGTGCCCCAATTTCTGCTATAAACTTTAGGTACTATCCCAAACTGTATCACTAAGGTGACAGAAGTTGATTTCGGAGCATCATTTTTGAACAGGAGCTTCAACCGTTTTGTGGCATATGGGAAATTCCCTAAGCCCCGGACCTGTCGATTTTGGTCAAAAATGAAAATTTCAAAAGTGCCCCAATTTCTGCTTTAAACTTTAGGTACTATACCAAAATGTATCATTAAGGTGACAGAAGTTGATTTCGGAACATCATTTCTGAACAGGAGCTTTAAACGTTTTGTGGCATAAAAGAAATTCCCTAAGCCCCGGACCTGTCGATTTTGGTCAAAAATGAAAATTTCAAAAGTGCCCCAATTTCTGCTTTAAACTGTAGGTACTATCCCAAAATGTATCACTAAGGTGACAGAAGTTGATTTCGGAGCATCATTTTTGAACAGGAGCTTCAACCGTTTTGTGGCACATGAGAAATTCCCTAAGCCGCGGACCTGTCGATTTTGGTCAAAAATGAAAATTTCAAAAGTGCCCCAACTTCTGCTTTAAACTTTAGGTACTATACCAAAATGTATCACTATGGTGACAGAAGTTGATTTCGAAGCATAATTTTTGAACAGGAGCTTCAACCATTTTGTGGCATATGAGAAATTCCCTAAGCCCCGGACCTGTCGATTTTGGTCAAAATTGAAAATTTCAAAAGTGCCCCAATTTCTGCTATAAACTTTAGGTACTATCCCAAAATGTATCACTATGGTGACAGAAGTTGATTTCGGAGCATCATTTTTGAACAGGAGCTTCAACCATTTTGTGGCATATGAGAAATTCCCTAAGCCCCGGACCTGTCGATTTTGGTCAAAAATGTAAATTTCAAAAGTACCCCAATTTCTGCTTTAAACTTTAGGTACTATCCCAAAATGTATCACTGAGGTGACAGAAGTTGATTTCGGAGCATCATTTTTGAACAGGAGATTCAACCGTTTTGTGGCATATGAGAAATTCCCTAAGCCCCGGACCAGTCGATTTTGATCAAAAATGAAAATTTCAAAGTGCCCCAATTTCTGCTTTAAACTTTAGGTACTGTCCCAAACTGTATCACTAAGGTGACAGAAGTTGATTTCGGAGCATCATTTTTGAACAGGAGCTTCAACCGTTTTGTGGCATATGGGAAATTCCCTAAGCCCCGCACCTGTCAATTTTGGTCAAAAATGAAAATTTCAAAAGTGCCCCAATTTCTGCTTTTTAGTTTAGGTACTATCCCAAAATCTATCAGTGAGGTGACAGAAGTTGATTTCGGAGCATCATTTTTGAACAGGAGCTTCAACCATTTTGTGGCACATGAGAAATTCCCTAAGCCCCGGAACTGTCGATTTTGGTAAAAAATTTAAATTTCAAAAGTGCCCCAATTTCTGCTTTAAACTTTAGGTACTATCCCAAAATGTATCACTAAGGTGACAGAAGTTGATTTCGGAGCATCATTTTTGAACAGGAGCTTCAACCATTTTGTGGCATATGATAAATTCCCTAAGCCCCGGACCTTTCGATTTTGGTCAAAAATGAAAATTTCAAAAGTGCCCCATTTTCTGCTTTAAACTTTAGGTACTATCCCAAAATGTATCATTAAGGTGACAGAAGTTGATTTCGGAGCATCATTTTTGAACAGGAGCTTTAACCGTTTTGTGGCATAAGAGAAATTCCCTAAGCCCCGGACCTGTCGATTTTGGTCAAAAATGAAAATTTCAAAAGTGCCCCAATTTCTGCTTTAAACTTTAGGTACTATCCCAAAATGTATCACTAAGGTGACAGAAGTTGATTTCGGAGCATCATTTTTGAACAGGAGCTTCAACCGTTTTGTGGCACATGAGAAATTCCCTAAGCCCCGGAACTGTCGATTTTGGTCAAAAATGTAAATTTCAAAAGTACCCCAATTTCTGCTTTAAACTTTAGGTACTATCCCAAAATGTATCACTGAGGTGACAGAAGTTGATTTCGGAGCATCATTTTTGAACAGGAGCTTCAACCGTTTTGTGGCATATGATAAATTCCCTAAGCCCCGGACCTTTCGATTTTGGTCAAAAATGAAAATTTCAAAAGTGCCCCATTTTCTGCTTTAAACTTTAGGTACTATCCCAAAATGTATCATTAAGGTGACAGAAGTTGATTTCGGAGCATCATTTTTGAACAGGAGCTTTAACCGTTTTGTGGCATAAGAGAAATTCCCTAAGCCCCGGACCTGTCGATTTTGGTCAAAAATGAAAATTTCAAAAGTGCCCCAATTTCTGCTTTAAACTTTAGGTACTATCCCAAAATGTATCACTAAGGTGACAGAAGTTGATTTCGGAGCATCATTTTTGAACAGGAGCTTCAACCGTTTTGTGGCATATGATAAATTCCCTAAGCCCGGACCTGTCGATTTTGGTCAAAAATGAAAATTTCAAAAGTGCCCCAATTTCTGCTTTAAACTTTAGGTACTATACCAAAATATATCACTAAGGTGACAGAAGTTGATTTCGGAGCATCATGTTTGAACAGGAGCTTCAACCGTTTTGTGGCATATGAAAAATTCCCTAAGCCCCGGACCTGTCGATTTTGGTCAAAAATGTAAATTTCAAAAGTACCCCAATTTCTGCTTTAAACTTTAGGTACTATCCCAAAATGTATCACTGAGGTGACAGAAGTTGATTTCGGAGCATCATTTTTGAACAGGAGATTCAACCGTTTTGTGGCATATGAGAAATTCCCTAAGCCCCGGACCAGTCGATTTTGATCAAAAATGAAAATTTCAAAAGTGCCCCATTTTCTGCTTTAAACTTTAGGTACTATCCCAAAATGTATCATTAAGGTGACAGAAGTTGATTTCGGAGCATCATTTTTGAACAGGAGCTTTAACCGTTTTGTGGCATAAGAGAAATTCCCTAAGCCCCGGACCTGTCGATTTTGGTCAAAAATGAAAATTTCAAAAGTGCCCCAATTTCTGCTTTAAACTTTAGGTACTATCCCAAAATGTATCACTAAGGTGACAGAAGTTGATTTCGGAGCATCATTTTTGAACAGGAGCTTCAACCGTTTTGTGGCACATGAGAAATTCCCTAAGCCGCGGACCTGTCGATTTTGGTCAAAAATGAAAATTTCAAAAGTGCCCCAACTTCTGCTTTAAACTTTAGGTACTATACCAAAATGTATCACTAAGGTGACAGAAGTTGATTTCGAAGCATAATTTTTGAACAGGAGCTTCAACCATTTTGTGGCATATGAGAAATTCCCTAAGCCCCGGACCTGTCGATTTTGGTCATAAATGAAAATTTCAAAAGTGCCCCAATTTCTGCTATAAACTTTAGGTACTATTCCAAAATGTATCACTATGGTGACAGAAGTTGATTTCGGAGCATCATTTTTGAACAGGAGCTTCAACCATTTTGTGGCATATGAGAAATTCCCTAAGCCCCGGACCTGTCGATTTTGGTCAAAAATGTAAATTTCAAAAGTACCCCAATTTCTGCTTTAAACTTTAGGTACTATCCCAAAATGTATCACTGAGGTGACAGAAGTTGATTTCGGAGCATCATTTTTGAACAGGAGCTTCAACCATTTTGTGGCATATGAGAAATTCCCTAAGCCCCGCACCTGTCAATTTTGGTCAAAAATGAAAATTTCAAAAGTGCCCCAATTTCTGCTATAAACTTTAGGTACTATCCCAAAATGTATCACTATGGTGACAGAAGTTGATTTCGGAGCATCATTTTTGAACAGGAGCTTCAACCGTTTTGTGGCACATGATAAATTCCCTAAGCCCCGGACCTTTCGATTTTGGTCAAAAATGAAAATTTCAAAAGTGCCCCATTTTCTGCTTTAAACTTTAGGTACTATCCCAAAATGTATCACTGAGGTGACAGAAGTTGATTTCGGAGCATCATTTTTGAACAGGAGATTCAACCGTTTTGTGGCATATGAGAAATTCCCTAAGCCCCGGACCAGTCGATTTTGATCAAAAATGAAAATTTCAAAGTGCCCCAATTTCTGCTTTAAACTTTAGGTACTATCCCAAACTGTATCACTAAGGTGACAGAAGTTGATTTCGGAGCATCATTTTTGAACAGGAGCTTCAACCGTTTTGTGGCATATGGGAAATTCCCTAAGCCCCGCACCTGTCAATTTTGGTCAAAAATGAAAATTTCAAAAGTGCCCCAATTTCTGCTATAAACTTTAGGTACTATCCCAAAATGTATCACTATGGTGACAGAAGTTGATTTCGGAGCATCATTTTTGAACAGGAGCTTCAACCGTTTTGTGGCACATGATAAATTCCCTAAGCCCCGGACCTTTCGATTTTGGTCAAAAATGAAAATTTCAAAAGTGCCCCATTTTCTGCTTTAAACTTTAGGTACTATCCCAAAATGTATCATTAAGGTGACAGAAGTTGATTTCGGAGCATCATTTTTGAACAGGAGCTTTAACCGTTTTGTGGCATAAGAGAAATTCCCTAAGCCCCGGACCTGTCGATTTTGGTCAAAAATGAAAATTTCAAAAGTGCCCCAATTTCTGCTTTAAACTTTAGGTACTATCCCAAAATGTATCACTAAGGTGACAGAAGTTGATTTCGGAGCATCATTTTTGAACAGGAGCTTCAACCGTTTTGTGGCATATGATAAATTCCCTAAGCCCGGACCTGTCGATTTTGGTCAAAAATTAAAATTTCAAAAGTGCCCCAATTTCTGCTTTAAACTTTAGGTACTATCCCAAAATGTATCACTAAGGTGACAGAAGTTGATTTCGGAGCATCATTTTTGAACAGGAGCTTCAACTGTTTTGTGGCATATGAGAAATTCCCTAAGCCCCGGACCTGTCGATTTTGGTCAAAAATGTAAATTTCAAAAGTGCCCCATTTTCTGCTTTAAACTTTAGGTACTATCCCAAAATGTATCATTAAGGTGACAGAAGTTGATTTCGGAGCATCATTTTTGAACAGGAGCTTTAACCGTTTTGTGGCATAAGAGAAATTCCCTAAGCCCCGGACCTGTCGATTTTGGTCAAAAATGAAAATTTCAAAAGTGCCCCAATTTCTGCTTTAAACTTTAGGTACTATCCCAAAATGTATCACTAAGGTGACAGAAGTTGATTTCGGAGCATCATTTTTGATCAGGATCTTCAACCGTTTTGTGGCATATGAGAAATTCCCTAAGCCCCGGACCTGTCGATTTTGGTCAAAAATGAAAATTTCAAAAGTGCCCCAATTTCTGCTTTAAACTTTAGGTACTATCCCAAAATGTATCACTAAGGTGACAGAAGTTGATTTCGGAGCATCATTTTTGAACAGGAGCTTCAACCATTTTGTGGCATATGAGAAATTCCCTAAGCCCCGGACCTGTCGATTTTGGTCAAAAATTTAAATTTCAAAAGTGCCCCAATTTCTGCTTTATCTTTAGGTACTATCCCAAAATGTATCACTGAGGTGACAGAAGTTGATTTCGGAGCATCATTTTTGAACAGGAGCTTCAACCGTTTTGTGGCATATGAGAAATTCCCTAAGCCCCGAACCTGTCGATTTTGGTCAAAAATCTAAATTTCAAAAGTGCCCCAATTTCTGCTTTAAACTTTAGGTACTATCCCAAAACGCATAACTAAGGTGACAGAAGTTGATTTTGGAGCATCATTTTTGAACAGGAGCTTCTACCGTTTTGTGGCATATGAGAAATTCCCTAAACCTGTCGATTTTGGTCAAAAATGTAGATTTCAAAAGTGCCCCAATTTCTGCTTTAAACTTTAGGTACTATCCCAAAACGCATCACTAAGGTGACAGAAGTTGATTTCGGAGCATCATTTTTGAACAGGATCTTCAAACGTTTTGTGGCACATGAGAAATTCCCTAAGCCCCGGACCTGTCGATTTTGGTCAAAAATTAAAATTTCAAAAGTGCCCCAATTTCTGCTTTAAACTTTAGGTACTATACCAAAATGTATCATTAAGGTGACAGAAGTTGATTTCGGAACATCATTTTTGAACAGGAGCTTTAACCGTTTTGTGGCATAAAAGAAATTCCCTAAGCCCCGGACCTGTCGATTTTGGTCAAAAATGAAAATTTCAAAAGTGCCCCAATTTCTACTTTAAAGTTTAGGTACTATCCCAAAATGTATCATTAAGGTGACAGAAGTTAATTTCGGAGCATCATTTTTGAACAGGAGCTTTAACCGTTTTGTGGCATAAGAGAAATTCCCTAAGCCCCGGACCTGTCGATTTTGGTCAAAAATGAAAATTTCAAAAGTGCCCCAATTTCTGCTTTAAACTTTAGGTACTATCCCAAAATGTATCACTAAGGTGACAGAAGTTGATTTCGGAGCATCATTTTTGAACAGGAGCTTCAACCGTTTTGTGGCATATGATAAATTCCCTAAGCCCGGACCTGTCGATTTTGGTCAAAAATTAAAATTTCAAAAGTGCCCCAATTTCTGCTTTAAACTTTAGGTACTATCCCAAAATGTATCACTAAGGTGACAGAAGTTGATTTCGGAGCATCATTTTTGAACAGGAGCTTCAACTGTTTTGTGGCATATGAGAAATTCCCTAAGCCCCGGACCTGTCGATTTTGGTCAAAAATGTAAATTTCAAAAGTGCCCCATTTTCTGCTTTAAACTTTAGGTACTATCCCAAAATGTATCATTAAGGTGACAGAAGTTGATTTCGGAGCATCATTTTTGAACAGGAGCTTTAACCGTTTTGTGGCATAAGAGAAATTCCCTAAGCCCCGGACCTGTCGATTTTGGTCAAAAATGAAAATTTCAAAAGTGCCCCAATTTCTGCTTTAAACTTTAGGTACTATCCCAAAATGTATCACTAAGGTGACAGAAGTTGATTTCGGAGCATCATTTTTGATCAGGATCTTCAACCGTTTTGTGGCATATGAGAAATTCCCTAAGCCCCGGACCTGTCGATTTTGGTCAAAAATGAAAATTTCAAAAGTGCCCCAATTTCTGCTTTAAACTTTAGGTACTATCCCAAAATGTATCACTAAGGTGACAGAAGTTGATTTCGGAGCATCATTTTTGAACAGGAGCTTCAACCATTTTGTGGCATATGAGAAATTCCCTAAGCCCCGGACCTGTCGATTTTGGTCAAAAATTTAAATTTCAAAAGTGCCCCAATTTCTGCTTTATCTTTAGGTACTATCCCAAAATGTATCACTGAGGTGACAGAAGTTGATTTCGGAGCATCATTTTTGAACAGGAGCTTCAACCGTTTTGTGGCATATGAGAAATTCCCTAAGCCCCGAACCTGTCGATTTTGGTCAAAAATCTAAATTTCAAAAGTGCCCCAATTTCTGCTTTAAACTTTAGGTACTATCCCAAAACGCATAACTAAGGTGACAGAAGTTGATTTTGGAGCATCATTTTTGAACAGGAGCTTCTACCGTTTTGTGGCATATGAGAAATTCCCTAAACCTGTCGATTTTGGTCAAAAATGTAGATTTCAAAAGTGCCCCAATTTCTGCTTTAAACTTTAGGTACTATCCCAAAACGCATCACTAAGGTGACAGAAGTTGATTTCGGAGCATCATTTTTGAACAGGATCTTCAAACGTTTTGTGGCACATGAGAAATTCCCTAAGCCCCGGACCTGTCGATTTTGGTCAAAAATTAAAATTTCAAAAGTGCCCCAATTTCTGCTTTAAACTTTAGGTACTATACCAAAATGTATCATTAAGGTGACAGAAGTTGATTTCGGAACATCATTTTTGAACAGGAGCTTTAACCGTTTTGTGGCATAAAAGAAATTCCCTAAGCCCCGGACCTGTCGATTTTGGTCAAAAATGAAAATTTCAAAAGTGCCCCAATTTCTACTTTAAAGTTTAGGTACTATCCCAAAATGTATCATTAAGGTGACAGAAGTTGATTTCGGAGCATCATTTTTGAACAGGAGCTTTAACCGTTTTGTGGCATAAGAGAAATTCCCTAAGCCCCGGACCTGTCGATTTTGGTCAAAAATGAAAATTTCAAAAGTGCCCCAATTTCTGCTTTAAACTTTAGGTACTATCCCAAAATGTATCATTAAGGTGACAGAAGTTGATTTCGGAGCATCATTTTTGAACAGGAGCTTCAACCATTTTGTGGCATATGAGAAATTCCCTAAACCTGTCGATTTTGGTCAAAAATGTAGATTTCAAAAGTGCCCCAATTTCTGCTTTAAACTTTAGGTACTATCCCAAAACGCATCACTAAGGTGACAGAAGTTGATTTCGGAGCATCATTTTTGAACAGGATCTTCAAACGTTTTGTGGCACATGAGAAATTCCCTAAGCCCCGGACCTGTCGATTTTGGTCAAAAATTAAAATTTCAAAAGTGCCCCAATTTCTGCTTTAAACTTTAGGTACTATACCAAAATGTATCATTAAGGTGACAGAAGTTGATTTCGGAACATCATTTTTGAACAGGAGCTTTAACCGTTTTGTGGCATAAAAGAAATTCCCTAAGCCCCGGACCTGTCGATTTTGGTCAAAAATGAAAATTTCAAAAGTGCCCCAATTTCTACTTTAAAGTTTAGGTACTATCCCAAAATGTATCATTAAGGTGACAGAAGTTGATTTCGGAGCATCATTTTTGAACAGGAGCTTTAACCGTTTTGTGGCATAAGAGAAATTCCCTAAGCCCCGGACCTGTCGATTTTGGTCAAAAATGAAAATTTCAAAAGTGCCCCAATTTCTGCTTTAAACTTTAGGTACTATCCCAAAATGTATCATTAAGGTGACAGAAGTTGATTTCGGAGCATCATTTTTGAACAGGAGCTTCAACCATTTTGTGGCATATGAGAAATTCCCTAAGCCCCGGACCTGTCGATTTTGGTCAAAAATGTAAATTTCAAAAGTGCCCCAATTTCTGCTTTAAACTTTAGGTACTATCCCAAAATGTATCATTAAGGTGACAGAAGTTGATTTCGGAGCATCATTTTTTAACAGGAGCTTCAACCGTTTTGTGGCATAAGAGAAATTCCCTAAGCCCCAGACCTGTCGATTTTGGTCAAAAATGAAAATTTCAAAAGTGCCCCAATTTCTGATTTAAACTTTAGGTACTATCCCAAAATGTATCACTAAGGTGACAGAAGTTGATTTCGGAGCATCAATTTTGAACAGGAGCTTCAACCATTTTGTGGCATATGAGAAATTCCATAAGCCCCGGACCTGTCGATTTTGGTCAAAAATTTAAATTTCAAAAGTGCCCCAATTTCTGCTTTAAACTTTAGGTACTATCCCAAAATGTATCACTGAGGTGACAGAAGTTGATTTCGGAGCATCATTTTTGAACAGGAGCTTCAACCATTTTGTGGCATATGAGAAATTCCCTAAGCCCCGGACCTGTCGATTTTGGTCAAAAATTTAAATTTCAAAAGTGCCCCAATTTCTGCTTTAAACTTTAGGTACTATCCCAAACAGTATCACTAAGGTGACAGAAGTTGATTTCGGAGCATCATTTTTGAACAAGAGCTTCAACCGTTTTGTGGCATATGGGAAATTCCCTAAGCCCCGGACCTGTCGATTTTGGTCAAAAATGAAAATTTCAAAAGTGCCCCAATTTCTGCTTTAAAGTTTAGGTACTATCCCAAAATGTATCACTGAGGTGACAGAAGTTGATTTCGGAGCATCATTTTTGAACAGGAGCTTCAACCATTTTGTGGCATATGAGAAATTCCCTAAGCCCCGGACCTGTCGATTTTGGTCAAAAATTTAAATTTCAAAAGTGCCCCAATTTCTGCTTTAAACTTTAGGTACTATACCAAAATGTATCACTAAGGTGACAGAAGTTGATTTCGGAGCATCATTTTTGAACAGGAGCTTTAACCGTTTTGTGGCACATGAGAAATTCCCTAAGCCCCGGTCCTGTCGATTTTGATCAAAAATGAAAATTTCAAAAGTGCCCCAATTTCTGCTTTAAACTTTAGGTACTATCCCAAAATGTATCACTGAGGTGACAGAAGTTGATTTCGGAGCATCATTTTTGAACAGGAGCTTCAACCATTTTGTGGCATATGAGAAATTCCCTAAGCCCCGGACCTGTCGATTTTGGTCAAAAATTTAAATTTCAAAAGTGCCCCAATTTCTGCTTTAAACTTTAGGTACTATCCCAAACAGTATCACTATGGTGACAGAAGTTGATTTCGGAGCATCATTTTTGAACAGGAGCTTCAACCATTTTGTGGCACATGATAAATTCCCTAAGCCCCGGACCTTTCGATTTTGGTCAAAAATGAAAATTTCAAAAGTGCCCCATTTTCTGCTTTAAACTTTAGGTACTATCCCAAAATGTATCATTAAGGTGACAGAAGTTGATTTCGGAGCATCATTTTTGAACAGGAGCTTTAACCGTTTTGTGGCATAAGAGAAATTCCCTAAGCCCCGGACCTGTCGATTTTGGTCAAAAATGAAAATTTCAAAAGTGCCCCAATTTCTGCTTTAAACTTTAGGTACTATCCCAAAATGTATCACTAAGGTGACAGAAGTTGATTTCGGAGCATCATTTTTGAACAGGAGCTTCAACCGTTTTGTGGCATATGATAAATTCCCTAAGCCCGGACCTGTCGATTTTGGTCAAAAATTAAAATTTCAAAAGTGCCCCAATTTCTGCTTTAAACTTTAGGTACTATACCAAAATATATCACTAAGGTGACAGAAGTTGATTTCGGAGCATCATGTTTGAACAGGAGCTTCAACTGTTTTGTGGCATATGAGAAATTCCCTAAGCCCCGGACCTGTCGATTTTGGTCAAAAATGTAAATTTCAAAAGTACCCCAATTTCTGCTTTAAACTTTAGGTACTATCCCAAAATGTATCACTGAGGTGACAGAAGTTGATTTCGGAGCATCATTTTTGAACAGGAGATTCAACCGTTTTGTGGCATATGAGAAATTCCCTAAGCCCCGGACCTGTCGATTTTGGTCAAAAATGAAAATTTCAAAAGTGCCCCAATTTCTGCTTTAAACTTTAGGTACTATCCCAAAATGTATCACTAAGGTGACAGAAGTTGATTTCGGAGCATCATTTTTGAACAGGAGCTTCAACCATTTTGTGGCATATGATAAATTCCCTAAGCCCCGGACCTTTCGATTTTGGTCAAAAATGTAAATTTCAAAAGTGCCCCATTTTCTGCTTTAAACTTTAGGTACTATCCCAAAATGTATCATTAAGGTGACAGAAGTTGATTTCGGAGCATCATTTTTGAACAGGAGCTTTAACCGTTTTGTGGCATAAGAGAAATTTCCTAAGCCCCGGACCTGTCAATTTTGGTCAAAAATGGAAATTTCAAAAGTGCCCCAATTTCTGCTTTAAACTTTAGGTACTATCCCAAAATGTATCACTAAGGTGACAGAAGTTGATTTCGGAGCATCATTTTTGAACAGGAGCTTCAACTGTTTTGTGGCATATGATAAATTCCCTAAGCCCCGGACCTGTCGATTTTGGTCAAAAATGTAAATTTCAAAAGTGCCCCATTTTCTGCTTTAAACTTTAGGTACTATCCCAAAATGTATCATTAAGGTGACAGAAGTTGATTTCGGAGCATCATTTTTGAACAGGAGCTTTAACCGTTTTGTGGCATAAGAGAAATTCCCTAAGCCCCGGACCTGTCGATTTTGGTCAAAAATGAAAATTTCAAAAGTGCCCCAATTTCTGCTTTAAACTTTAGGTACTATCCCAAAATGTATCACTAAGGTGACAGAAGTTGATTTCGGAGCATCATTTTTGATCAGGATCTTCAACCGTTTTGTGGCATATGAGAAATTCCCTAAGCCCCGGACCTGTCGATTTTGGTCAAAAATGAAAATTTCAAAAGTGCCCCAATTTCTGCTTTAAACTTTAGGTACTATCCCAAAATGTATCACTAAGGTGACAGAAGTTGATTTCGGAGCATCATTTTTGAACAGGAGCTTCAACCGTTTTGTGGCATATGATAAATTCCCTAAGCCCGGACCTGTAGATTTTGGTCAAAAATTTAAATTTCAAAAGTGCCCCAATTTCTGCTTTAAACTTTAGGTACTATACCAAAATATATCACTAAGGTGACAGAAGTTGATTTCGAAGCATCTTTTTGAACAGGAGCTTCAAACATTTTGTGGCATATGAGAAATTCCCTAATCCCCGGACCTGTCGATTTTGGTCAAAAATGAAAATTTCAAAAGTGCCCCAATTTCTGCTTTAAACTTTAGGTACTATCCCAAAATGTATCACTAAGGTGACAGAAGTTGATTTCGGAGCATCATTTTTGAACAGGAGCTTCAACCATTTTGTGGCATATGAGAAATTCCCTAAGCCCCGGACCTGTCGATTTTGGTCAAAAATTTAAATTTCAAAAGTGCCCCAATTTCTGCTTTATCTTTAGGTACTATCCCAAAATGTATCACTGAGGTGACAGAAGTTGATTTCGGAGCATCATTTTTGAACAGGAGCTTCAACCGTTTTGTGGCATATGAGAAATTCCCTAAGCCCCGAACCTGTCGATTTTGGTCAAAAATCTAAATTTCAAAAGTGCCCCAATTTCTGCTTTAAACTTTAGGTACTATCCCAAAACGCATAACTAAGGTGACAGAAGTTGATTTTGGAGCATCATTTTTGAACAGGAGCTTCTACCATTTTGTGGCATATGAGAAATTCCCTAAACCTGTCGATTTTGGTCAAAAATGTAGATTTCAAAAGTGCCCCAATTTCTGCTTTAAACTTTAGGTACTATCCCAAAACGCATCACTAAGGTGACAGAAGTTGATTTCGGAGCATCATTTTTGAACAGGATCTTCAAACGTTTTGTGGCACATGAGAAATTCCCTAAGCCCCGGACCTGTCGATTTTGGTCAAAAATTAAAATTTCAAAAGTGCCCCAATTTCTGCTTTAAACTTTAGGTACTATACCAAAATGTATCATTAAGGTGACAGAAGTTGATTTCGGAACATCATTTTTGAACAGGAGCTTTAACCGTTTTGTGGCATAAAAGAAATTCCCTAAGCCCCGGACCTGTCGATTTTGGTCAAAAATGAAAATTTCAAAAGTGCCCCAATTTCTACTTTAAAGTTTAGGTACTATCCCAAAATGTATCATTAAGGTGACAGAAGTTGATTTCGGAGCATCATTTTTGAACAGGAGCTTTAACCGTTTTGTGGCATAAGAGAAATTCCCTAAGCCCCGGACCTGTCGATTTTGGTCAAAAATGAAAATTTCAAAAGTGCCCCAATTTCTGCTTTAAACTTTAGGTACTATCCCAAAATGTATCATTAAGGTGACAGAAGTTGATTTCGGAGCATCATTTTTGAACAGGAGCTTCAACCATTTTGTGGCATATGAGAAATTCCCTAAGCCCCGGACCTGTCGATTTTGGTCAAAAATGTAAATTTCAAAAGTGCCCCAATTTCTGCTTTAAACTTTAGGTACTATCCCAAAATGTATCATTAAGGTGACAGAAGTTGATTTCGGAGCATCATTTTTTAACAGGAGCTTCAACCGTTTTGTGGCATAAGAGAAATTCCCTAAGCCCCAGACCTGTCGATTTTGGTCAAAAATGAAAATTTCAAAAGTGCCCCAATTTCTGATTTAAACTTTAGGTACTATCCCAAAATGTATCACTAAGGTGACAGAAGTTGATTTCGGAGCATCAATTTTGAACAGGAGCTTCAACCATTTTGTGGCATATGAGAAATTCCATAAGCCCCGGACCTGTCGATTTTGGTCAAAAATTTAAATTTCAAAAGTGCCCCAATTTCTGCTTTAAACTTTAGGTACTATCCCAAAATGTATCACTGAGGTGACAGAAGTTGATTTCGGAGCATCATTTTTGAACAGGAGCTTCAACCATTTTGTGGCATATGAGAAATTCCCTAAGCCCCGGACCTGTCGATTTTGGGTCAAAAATTTAAATTTCAAAAGTGCCCCAATTTCTGCTTTAAACTTTAGGTACTATCCCAAACAGTATCACTAAGGTGACAGAAGTTGATTTCGGAGCATCATTTTTGAACAAGAGCTTCAACCGTTTTGTGGCATATGGGAAATTCCCTAAGCCCCGGACCTGTCGATTTTGGTCAAAAATGAAAATTTCAAAAGTGCCCCAATTTCTGCTTTAAAGTTTAGGTACTATCCAAAATGTATCACTGAGGTGACAGAAGTTGATTTCGGAGCATCATTTTTGAACAGGAGCTTCAACCATTTTGTGGCATATGAGAAATTCCCTAAGCCCCGGACCTGTCGATTTTGGTCAAAAATTTAAATTTCAAAAGTGCCCCAATTTCTGCTTTAAACTTTAGGTACTATACCAAAATGTATCACTAAGGTGACAGAAGTTGATTTCGGAGCATCATTTTGAACAGGAGCTTTAACCGTTTTGGTGGCACATGAGAAATTCCCTAAGCCCCGGTCCTGTCGATTTTGATCAAAAATGAAAATTTCAAAAGTGCCCCAATTTCTGCTTTAAACTTTAGGTACTATACCAAAATGTATCACTAAGGTGACAGAAGTTGATTTCGGAGCATCATTTTGAACAGGAGCTTCAACCATTTTGTGGCATATGAGAAATTCCCTAAGCCCCGGACCTGTCGATTTTGGTCAAAAATGAAAATTTCAAAAGTGCCCCAATTTCTGCTTTAAAGTTTAGGTACTATCCCAAAATGTATCATTAAGATGACAGAAGTTGATTTCGGAGCATCTTTTTTGAACAGGAGCTTTAAACCGTTTTGTGGCATAAGAGAAATTCCCTAAGCCCCTTACCTGTCGATTTTGGTCAAAATGTAGATTTCAAAAAGTGCCCCAATTTCTGCTTTAAACTTAGGTACTATCCCAAAACGCATCTCTAAGGTGACAGAAGTTGATTTCGGAGCATCATTTTTGAACAGGAGCTTTAACCGTTTTGTGGCATATGAGAAATTCCCTACGCCCCGGACCAGTCAATTTGATCAAAATGAAAATTTCAAAGTGCCCCAATTTCTGCTTTAAACTTTAGGTACTATCCCAAACTGTATCACTAAGGTGACAGAAGTTGATTTCGGAGCATCATTTTTGAACAGGAGCTTCAACCATTTTGTGGCATATGAGAAATTCCCTAAGCCCCGGACCTGTCGATTTTGGTCAAAAATGAAAATTTCAAAAGTGCCCCAATTTCTGCTTTAAAGTTTAGGTACTATGCCAAAATGTATCACTGAGGTGACAGAAGTTGATTTCGGAGCATCATTTTTGAACAGGAGCTTCAACCATTTTGTGGCATATGAGAAATTCCCTAAGCCCCGGACCTGTCGATTTGGTCAAAAATTTAAATTTCAAAAGTGCCCCCAATTCTGCTTTTAAACTTTAGGTACTATCCCAAAATGTATCATTAAGGTGACAGAAGTTGATTTCGGATCATCATTTTTGAACAGGAGCTTTAAACGTTTTGTGGCATAAAAGAAATTCCCTAAGCCCCAGACCTGTCGATTTTGGTCAAAAATAAAATTTCAAAAGTGCCCCAATTTCTGCTTTTAAACTTGTAGGGTACTATCCCAAAATGTATCACTAAGGTGACAGAAGTTGATTTTGGAGCATCATTTTTGAACAGGAGCTTCAACCGTTTGTGGCACATGAGAAATTCCCTAAGCCGCGGACCTGTCGATTTTGGTCAAAAATGAAAATTTCAAAAGTGCCCCAATTTCTGCTTTAAACTTTAGGTACTATACCAAAATGTATCACTAAGGTGACAGAAGTTGATTCGAAGCATAATTTTTGAACAGGAGCTTCAACCATTTTGTGGCATATGAGAAATTCCCTAAGCCCCGGACCTGTCGATTTTGGTCAAAAATGAAAATTTCAAAAGTGCCCCAATTTCTGCTATAAACTTTAGGTACTATCCCAAAATGTATCACTATGGTGACAGAAGTTGATTTCGGAGCATCATTTTTGAACAGGAGCTTTAACCGTTTTGTGGCATATGAGAAATTCCCTACGCCCCGGACCAGTCGATTTTGATCAAAAATGAAAATTTCAAAGTGCCCCAATTTCTGCTTTAAACTTTAGGTACTATCCCAAACTGTATCACTAAGGTGACAGAAGTTGATTTCGGAGCATCATTTTTGAACAGGAGCTTCAACCATTTTGTGGCATATGAGAAATTCCCTAAGCCCCGGACCTGTCGATTTTGGTCAAAAATGAAAATTTCAAAAGTGCCCCAATTTCTGCTTTAAACTTTAGGTACTATACCAAAATGTATCACTAAGGTGACAGAAGTTGATTTCGGAGCATCATTTTTGAACAGGAGCTTTAACCGTTTTGTGGCACATGAGAAATTCCCTAAGCCCCGGAACTGTCGATTTTGGTCAAAAATGAAAATTTCAAAAGTGCCCCAATTTCTGCTTTAAACTTTAGGTACTATCCCAAAATGTATCATTAAGGTGACAGAAGTTGATTTCGGATCATCATTTTTGAACAGGAGCTTTAAACGTTTTGTGGCATAAAAGAAATTCCCTAAGCCCCAGACCTGTCGATTTTGGTCAAAAATGTAGATTTCAAAAGTGCCCCAATTTCTGCTTTAAACTTTAGGTACTATCCCAAAACGCATCTCTAAGGTGACAGAAGTTGATTTCGGAGCATCATTTTTGAACAGGAGCTTTAACCGTTTTGTGGCATATGAGAAATTCCCTACGCCCCGGACCAGTCGATTTTGATCAAAAATGAAAATTTCAAAGTGCCCCAATTTCTGCTTTAAACTTTAGGTACTATCCCAAACTGTATCACTAAGGTGACAGAAGTTGATTTCGGAGCATCATTTTTGAACAGGAGCTTCAACCATTTTGTGGCATATGAGAAATTCCCTAAGCCCCGGACCTGTCGATTTTGGTCAAAAATGAAAATTTCAAAAGTGCCCCAATTTCTGCTTTAAAGTTTAGGTACTATGCCAAAATCACTGAGGTGACAGAAGTTGATTTCGGAGCATCATTTTTGAACAGGAGCTTCAACCATTTTGTGGCATATGAGAAATTCCCTAAGCCCCGGACCTGTCGATTTTGGTCAAAAATTTAAATTTCAAAAGTGCCCCAATTTCTGCTTTAAACTTTAGGTACTATACCAAAATGTATCACTAAGGTGACAGAAGTTGATTTCGGAGCATCATTTTTGAACAGGAGCTTTAACCGTTTTGTGGCACATGAGAAATTCCCTAAGCCCCGGAACTGTCGATTTTGGTCAAAAATGAAAATTTCAAAAGTGCCCCAATTTCTGCTTTAAACTTTAGGTACTATCCCAAAATGTATCATTAAGGTGACAGAAGTTGATTTCGGATCATCATTTTTGAACAGGAGCTTTAAACGTTTTGTGGCATAAAAGAAATTCCCTAAGCCCCAGACCTGTCGATTTTGGTCAAAAATAAAAATTTCAAAAGTGCCCCAATTTCTGCTTTAAACTGTAGGTACTATCCCAAAATGTATCACTAAGGTGACAGAAGTTGATTTTGGAGCATCATTTTTGAACAGGAGCTTCAACCGTTTTGTGGCACATGAGAAATTCCCTAAGCCGCGGACCTGTCGATTTTGGTCAAAAATGAAAATTTCAAAAGTGCCCCAATTTCTGCTTTAAACTTTAGGTACTATACCAAAATGTATCACTAAGGTGACAGAAGTTGATTTCGAAGCATAATTTTTGAACAGGAGCTTCAACCATTTTGTGGCATATGAGAAATTCCCTAAGCCCCGGACCTGTCGATTTTGGTCAAAAATGAAAATTTCAAAAGTGCCCCAATTTCTGCTATAAACTTTAGGTACTATCCCAAAATGTATCACTATGGTGACAGAAGTTGATTTCGGAGCATCATTTTTGAACAGGAGCTTCAACCATTTTGTGGCATATGAGAAATTCCCTAAGCCCCGGACCTGTCGATTTTGGTCAAAAATTTAAATTTCAAAAGTACCCCAATTTCTGCTTTAAACTTTAGGTACTATCCCAAAATGTATCACTGAGGTGACAGAAGTTGATTTCGGAGCATCATTTTTGAACAGGAGATTCAACCGTTTTGTGGCATATGAGAAATTCCCTAAGCCCCGGACCAGTCGATTTTGATCAAAAATGAAAATTTCAAAGTGCCCCAATTTCTGCTTTAAACTTTAGGTACTATCCCAAACTGTATCACTAAGGTGACAGAAGTTGATTTCGGAGCATCATTTTTGAACAGGAGCTTCAACCATTTTGTGGCATATGAGAAATTCCCTAAGCCCCGGACCTGTCGATTTTGGTCAAAAATGAAAATTTCAAAAGTGCCCCAATTTCTGCTTTAAAGTTTAGGTACTATGCCAAAATGTATCACTGAGGTGACAGAAGTTGATTTCGGAGCATCATTTTTGAACAGGAGCTTCAACCATTTTGTGGCATATGAGAAATTCCCTAAGCCCCGGACCTGTCGATTTTGGTCAAAAATGTAAATTTCAAAAGTGCCCCAATTTCTGCTTTAAACTTTAGGTACTATACCAAAATGTATCACTAAGGTGACAGAAGTTGATTTCGGAGCATCATTTTTGAACAGGAGCTTTAACCGTTTTGTGGCACATGAGAAATTCCCTAAGCCCCGGAACTGTCGATTTTGGTCAAAAATGAAAATTTCAAAAGTGCCCCAATTTCTGCTTTAAACTTTAGGTACTATCCCAAAATGTATCATTAAGGTGACAGAAGTTGATTTCGGATCATCATTTTTGAACAGGAGCTTTAAACGTTTTGTGGCATAAAAGAAATTCCCTAAGCCCCAGACCTGTCGATTTTGGTCAAAAATAAAAATTTCAAAAGTGCCCCAATTTCTGCTTTAAACTTGTAGGTACTATCCCAAAATGTATGACTAAGGTGACAGAAGTTGATTTCGAAGCATAATTTTTGAACAGGAGCTTCAACCATTTTGTGGCATATGAGAAATTCCCTAAGCCCCGGTCCTGTCGATTTTGATCAAAAATGAAAATTTCAAAAGTGCCCCAATTTCTGCTTTAAACTTTAGGTACTATACCAAAATGTATCACTAAGGTGACAGAAGTTGATTTCGGAGCATCATTTTTGAACAGGAGCTTCAACCATTTTGTGGCATATGAGAAATTCCCTAAGCCCCGGACCTGTCGATTTTGGTCAAAAATGAAAATTTCAAAAGTGCCCCAATTTCTGCTTTAAAGTTTAGGTACTATCCCAAAATGTATCATTAAGATGACAGAAGTTGATTTCGGAGCATCTTTTTTGAACAGGAGCTTTAACCGTTTTGTGGCATAAGAGAAATTCCCTAAGCCCCTTACCTGTCGATTTTGGTCAAAAATGTAGATTTCAAAAGTGCCCCAATTTCTGCTTTAAACTTTAGGTACTATCCCAAAACGCATCTCTAAGGTGACAGAAGTTGATTTCGGAGCATCATTTTTGAACAGGAGCTTTAACCGTTTTGTGGCATATGAGAAATTCCCTACGCCCCGGACCAGTCGATTTTGATCAAAAATGAAAATTTCAAAGTGCCCCAATTTCTGCTTTAAACTTTAGGTACTATCCCAAACTGTATCACTAAGGTGACAGAAGTTGATTTCGGAGCATCATTTTTGAACAGGAGCTTCAACCATTTTGTGGCATATGAGAAATTCCCTAAGCCCCGGACCTGTCGATTTTGGTCAAAAATGAAAATTTCAAAAGTGCCCCAATTTCTGCTTTAAACTTTAGGTACTATACCAAAATGTATCACTAAGGTGACAGAAGTTGATTTCGGAGCATCATTTTTGAACAGGAGCTTTAACCGTTTTGTGGCACATGAGAAATTCCCTAAGCCCCGGAACTGTCGATTTTGGTCAAAAATGAAAATTTCAAAAGTGCCCCAATTTCTGCTTTAAACTTTAGGTACTATCCCAAAATGTATCATTAAGGTGACAGAAGTTGATTTCGGATCATCATTTTTGAACAGGAGCTTTAAACGTTTTGTGGCATAAAAGAAATTCCCTAAGCCCCAGACCTGTCGATTTTGGTCAAAAATAAAAATTTCAAAAGTGCCCCAATTTCTGCTTTAAACTGTAGGTACTATCCCAAAATGTATCACTAAGGTGACAGAAGTTGATTTTGGAGCATCATTTTTGAACAGGAGCTTCAACCGTTTTGTGGCACATGAGAAATTCCCTAAGCCGCGGACCTGTCGATTTTGGTCAAAAATGAAAATTTCAAAAGTGCCCCAATTTCTGCTTTAAACTTTAGGTACTATACCAAAATGTATCACTAAGGTGACAGAAGTTGATTTCGAAGCATAATTTTTGAACAGGAGCTTCAACCATTTTGTGGCATATGAGAAATTCCCTAAGCCCCGGACCTGTCGATTTTGGTCAAAAATTTAAATTTCAAAAGTACCCCAATTTCTGCTTTAAACTTTAGGTACTATCCCAAAATGTATCACTGAGGTGACAGAAGTTGATTTCGGAGCATCATTTTTGAACAGGAGCTTTAACCGTTTTGTGGCACATGAGAAATTCCCTAAGCCCCAGTCCTGTGGATTTTGATCAAAAATGAAAATTTCAAAAGTGCCCCAATTTCTGCTTTAAACTTTAGGTACTATACCAAAATGTATCACTAAGGTGACAGAAGTTGATTTCGGAGCATCATTTTTGAACAGGAGCTTCAACCATTTTGTGGCATATGAGAAATTCCCTAAGCCCCGGACCTGTCGATTTTGGTCAAAAATGAAAATTTCAAAAGTGCCCCAATTTCTGCTTTAAAGTTTAGGTACTATCCCAAAATGTATCATTAAGATGACAGAAGTTGATTTCGGAGCATCTTTTTTGAACAGGAGCTTTAACCGTTTTGTGGCATAAGAGAAATTCCCTAAGCCCCTTACCTGTCGATTTTGGTCAAAAATGTAGATTTCAAAAGTGCCCCAATTTCTGCTTTAAACTTTAGGTACTATCCCAAAACGCATCTCTAAGGTGACAGAAGTTGATTTCGGAGCATCATTTTTGAACAGGAGCTTTAACCGTTTTGTGGCATATGAGAAATTCCCTACGCCCCGGACCAGTCGATTTTGATCAAAAATGAAAATTTCAAAGTGCCCCAATTTCTGCTTTAAACTTTAGGTACTATCCCAAACTGTATCACTAAGGTGACAGAAGTTGATTTCGGAGCATCATTTTTGAACAGGAGCTTCAACCATTTTGTGGCATATGAGAAATTCCCTAAGCCCCGGACCTGTCGATTTTGGTCAAAAATGAAAATTTCAAAAGTGCCCCAATTTCTGCTTTAAAGTTTAGGTACTATGCCAAAATGTATCACTGAGGTGACAGAAGTTGATTTCGGAGCATCATTTTTGAACAGGAGCTTCAACCATTTTGTGGCATATGAGAAATTCCCTAAGCCCCGGACCTGTCGATTTTGGTCAAAAATTTAAATTTCAAAAGTGCCCCAATTTCTGCTTTAAACTTTAGGTACTATACCAAAATGTATCACTAAGGTGACAGAAGTTGATTTCGGAGCATCATTTTTGAACAGGAGCTTTAACCGTTTTGTGGCACATGAGAAATTCCCTAAGCCCCGGAACTGTCGATTTTGGTCAAAAATGAAAATTTCAAAAGTGCCCCAATTTCTGCTTTAAACTTTAGGTACTATCCCAAAATGTATCATTAAGGTGACAGAAGTTGATTTCGGATCATCATTTTTGAACAGGAGCTTTAAACGTTTTGTGGCATAAAAGAAATTCCCTAAGCCCCAGACCTGTCGATTTTGGTCAAAAATAAAAATTTCAAAAGTGCCCCAATTTCTGCTTTAAACTGTAGGTACTATCCCAAAATGTATCACTAAGGTGACAGAAGTTGATTTTGGAGCATCATTTTTGAACAGGAGCTTCAACCGTTTTGTGGCACATGAGAAATTCCCTAAGCCGCGGACCTGTCGATTTTGGTCAAAAATGAAAATTTCAAAAGTGCCCCAATTTCTGCTTTAAACTGTAGGTACTATCCCAAAATGTATCACTAAGGTGACAGAAGTTGATTTCGAAGCATAATTTTTGAACAGGAGCTTCAACCATTTTGTGGCATATGAGAAATTCCCTAAGCCCCGGACCTGTCGATTTTGGTCAAAAATGAAAATTTCAAAAGTGCCCCAATTTCTGCTATAAACTTTAGGTACTATCCCAAAATGTATCACTATGGTGACAGAAGTTGATTTCGGAGCATCATTTTTGAACAGGAGCTTCAACCATTTTGTGGCATATGAGAAATTCCCTAAGCCCCGGACCTGTCGATTTTGGTCAAAAATTTAAATTTCAAAAGTACCCCAATTTCTGCTTTAAACTTTAGGTACTATCCCAAAATGTATCACTGAGGTGACAGAAGTTGATTTCGGAGCATCATTTTTGAACAGGAGATTCAACCGTTTTGTGGCATATGAGAAATTCCCTAAGCCCCGGACCAGTCGATTTTGATCAAAAATGAAAATTTCAAAGTGCCCCAATTTCTGCTTTAAACTTTAGGTACTATCCCAAACTGTATCACTAAGGTGACAGAAGTTGATTTCGGAGCATCATTTTTGAACAGGAGCTTCAACCATTTTGTGGCATATGAGAAATTCCCTAAGCCCCGGACCTGTCGATTTTGGTCAAAAATGAAAATTTCAAAAGTGCCCCAATTTCTGCTTTAAAGTTTAGGTACTATGCCAAAATGTATCACTGAGGTGACAGAAGTTGATTTCGGAGCATCATTTTTGAACAGGAGCTTCAACCATTTTGTGGCATATGAGAAATTCCCTAAGCCCCGGACCTGTCGATTTTGGTCAAAAATGTAAATTTCAAAAGTGCCCCAATTTCTGCTTTAAACTTTAGGTACTATACCAAAATGTATCACTAAGGTGACAGAAGTTGATTTCGGAGCATCATTTTTGAACAGGAGCTTTAACCGTTTTGTGGCACATGAGAAATTCCCTAAGCCCCGGAACTGTCGATTTTGGTCAAAAATGAAAATTTCAAAAGTGCCCCAATTTCTGCTTTAAACTTTAGGTACTATCCCAAAATGTATCATTAAGGTGACAGAAGTTGATTTCGGATCATCATTTTTGAACAGGAGCTTTAAACGTTTTGTGGCATAAAAGAAATTCCCTAAGCCCCAGACCTGTCGATTTTGGTCAAAAATAAAAATTTCAAAAGTGCCCCAATTTCTGCTTTAAACTTGTAGGTACTATCCCAAAATGTATGACTAAGGTGACAGAAGTTGATTTCGAAGCATAATTTTTGAACAGGAGCTTCAACCATTTTGTGGCATATGAGAAATTCCCTAAGCCCCGGTCCTGTCGATTTTGATCAAAAATGAAAATTTCAAAAGTGCCCCAATTTCTGCTTTAAACTTTAGGTACTATACCAAAATGTATCACTAAGGTGACAGAAGTTGATTTCGGAGCATCATTTTTGAACAGGAGCTTCAACCATTTTGTGGCATATGAGAAATTCCCTAAGCCCCGGACCTGTCGATTTTGGTCAAAAATGAAAATTTCAAAAGTGCCCCAATTTCTGCTTTAAAGTTTAGGTACTATCCCAAAATGTATCATTAAGATGACAGAAGTTGATTTCGGAGCATCTTTTTTGAACAGGAGCTTTAACCGTTTTGTGGCATAAGAGAAATTCCCTAAGCCCCTTACCTGTCGATTTTGGTCAAAAATGTAGATTTCAAAAGTGCCCCAATTTCTGCTTTAAACTTTAGGTACTATCCCAAAACGCATCTCTAAGGTGACAGAAGTTGATTTCGGAGCATCATTTTTGAACAGGAGCTTTAACCGTTTTGTGGCATATGAGAAATTCCCTACGCCCCGGACCAGTCGATTTTGATCAAAAATGAAAATTTCAAAGTGCCCCAATTTCTGCTTTAAACTTTAGGTACTATCCCAAACTGTATCACTAAGGTGACAGAAGTTGATTTCGGAGCATCATTTTTGAACAGGAGCTTCAACCATTTTGTGGCATATGAGAAATTCCCTAAGCCCCGGACCTGTCGATTTTGGTCAAAAATGAAAATTTCAAAAGTGCCCCAATTTCTGCTTTAAAGTTTAGGTACTATGCCAAAATGTATCACTGAGGTGACAGAAGTTGATTTCGGAGCATCATTTTTGAACAGGAGCTTCAACCATTTTGTGGCATATGAGAAATTCCCTAAGCCCCGGACCTGTCGATTTTGGTCAAAAATTTAAATTTCAAAAGTGCCCCAATTTCTGCTTTAAACTTTAGGTACTATACCAAAATGTATCACTAAGGTGACAGAAGTTGATTTCGGAGCATCATTTTTGAACAGGAGCTTTAACCGTTTTGTGGCACATGAGAAATTCCCTAAGCCCCGGAACTGTCGATTTTGGTCAAAAATGAAAATTTCAAAAGTGCCCCAATTTCTGCTTTAAACTTTAGGTACTATCCCAAAATGTATCATTAAGGTGACAGAAGTTGATTTCGGATCATCATTTTTGAACAGGAGCTTTAAACGTTTTGTGGCATAAAAGAAATTCCCTAAGCCCCAGACCTGTCGATTTTGGTCAAAAATAAAAATTTCAAAAGTGCCCCAATTTCTGCTTTAAACTGTAGGTACTATCCCAAAATGTATCACTAAGGTGACAGAAGTTGATTTTGGAGCATCATTTTTGAACAGGAGCTTCAACCGTTTTGTGGCACATGAGAAATTCCCTAAGCCGCGGACCTGTCGATTTTGGTCAAAAATGAAAATTTCAAAAGTGCCCCAATTTCTGCTTTAAACTTTAGGTACTATACCAAAATGTATCACTAAGGTGACAGAAGTTGATTTCGAAGCATAATTTTTGAACAGGAGCTTCAACCATTTTGTGGCATATGAGAAATTCCCTAAGCCCCGGACCTGTCGATTTTGGTCAAAAATGAAAATTTCAAAAGTGCCCCAATTTCTGCTATAAACTTTAGGTACTATCCCAAAATGTATCACTATGGTGACAGAAGTTGATTTCGGAGCATCATTTTTGAACAGGAGCTTCAACCATTTTGTGGCACATGAGAAATTCCCTAAGCCCCGGACCTGTCGATTTTGGTCAAAAATTTAAATTTCAAAAGTACCCCAATTTCTGCTTTAAACTTTAGGTACTATCCCAAAATGTATCACTGAGGTGACAGAAGTTGATTTCGGAGCATCATTTTTGAACAGGAGCTTTAACCGTTTTGTGGCACATGAGAAATTCCCTAAGCCCCGGTCCTGTCGATTTTGATCAAAAATGAAAATTTCAAAAGTGCCCCAATTTCTGCTTTAAACTTTAGGTACTATACCAAAATGTATCACTAAGGTGACAGAAGTTGATTTCGGAGCATCATTTTTGAACAGGAGCTTCAACCATTTTGTGGCATATGAGAAATTCCCTAAGCCCCGGACCTGTCGATTTTGGTCAAAAATGAAAATTTCAAAAGTACCCCAATTTCTGCTTTAAAGTTTAGGTACTATCCCAAAATGTATCATTAAGATGACAGAAGTTGATTTCGGAGCATCTTTTTTGAACAGGAGCTTTAACCGTTTTGTGGCATAAGAGAAATTCCCTAAGCCCCTTACCTGTCGATTTTGGTCAAAAATGTAGATTTCAAAAGTGCCCCAATTTCTGCTTTAAACTTTAGGTACTATCCCAAAACGCATCTCTAAGGTGACAGAAGTTGATTTCGGAGCATCATTTTTGAACAGGAGCTTTAACCGTTTTGTGGCATATGAGAAATTCCCTACGCCCCGGACCAGTCGATTTTGATCAAAAATGAAAATTTCAAAGTGCCCCAATTTCTGCTTTAAACTTTAGGTACTATCCCAAACTGTATCACTAAGGTGACAGAAGTTGATTTTGGAGCATCATTTTTGAACAGGAGCTTCAACCGTTTTGTGGCACATAAGAAATTCCCTAAGCCGCGGACCTGTCGATTTTGGTCAAAAATGAAAATTTCAAAAGTGCCCCAATTTCTGCTTTAAACTGTAGGTACTATCCCAAAATGTATCACTAAGGTGACAGAAGTTGATTTTGGAGCATCATTTTTGAACAGGAGCTTCAACCGTTTTGTGGCACATGAGAAATTCCCTAAGCCCCGGACCTGTCGATTTTGATCAAAAATGAAAATTTCAAAAGTGCCCCAATTTCTGCTTTTTAGTTTAGGTACTATCCCAAAATCTATCACTGAGGTGACAGAAGTTGATTTCGGAGCATCATTTTTGAACAGGAGCTTCAACCATTTTGTGGCACATGAGAAATTCCCTAAGCCGCGGACCTGTCGATTTTGGTCAAAAATGAAAATTTCAAAAGTGCCCTAACTTCTGCTTTAAACTTTAGGTACTATACCAAAATGTATCACTAAGGTGACAGAAGTTGATTTCGAAGCATAATTTTTGAACAGGAGCTTCAACCATTTTGTGGCATATGAGAAATTCCCTAAGCCCGGACCTGTCGATTTTGGTCAAAAATGAAAATTTCAAAAGTGCCCCAATTTCTGCTATAAACTTTAGGTACTATCCCAAAATGTATCACTATGGTGACAGAAGTTTATTTCGGAGCATCATTTTTGAACAGGAGCTTCAACCATTTTGTGGCATATGAGAAATTCCCTAAGCCCCGGACCTGTCGATTTTGGTCAAAAATGTAAATTTCAAAAGTACCCCAATTTCTGCTTTAAACTTTAGGTACTATCCCAAAATGTATCTCTGAGGTGACAGAAGTTGATTTCGGAGCATCATTTTTGAACAGGAGATTCAACCGTTTTGTGGCATATGAGAAATTCCCTAAGCCCCGGACCAGTCGATTTTGATCAAAAATGAAAATTTCAAAGTGCCCCAATTTCTGCTTTAAACTTTAGGTACTATCCCAAACTGTATCACTAAGGTGACAGAAGTTGATTTCGGAGCATCATTTTTGAACAGGAGCTTCAACCGTTTTGTGGCATATGGGAAATTCCCTAAGCCCCGCACCTGTCAATTTTGGTCAAAAATGAAAATTTCAAAAGTGCCCCAATCTCTGCTTTTTAGTTTAGGTACTATCCCAAAATCTATCACTGAGGTGACAGAAGTTGATTTCGGAGCATCATTTTTGAACAGGAGCTTCAACAATTTTGTGGCACATGAGAAATTCCCTAAGCCCCGGAACTGTCGATTTTGGTCAAAAATTTAAATTTCAAAAGTGCCCCAATTTCTGCTTTAAACTTTAGGTACTATCCCAAAATGTATCACTAAGGTGACAGAAGTTGATTTCGGAGCATCATTTTTGAACAGGAGCTTCAACCATTTTGTGGCATATGATAAATTCCCTAAGCCCCGGACCTTTCGATTTTTGTCAAAAATGAAAATTTCAAAAGTGCCCCATTTTCTGCTTTAAACTTTAGGTACTATCCCAAAATGTATCATTAAGGTGACAGAAGTTGATTTCGGAGCATCATTTTTGAACAGGAGCTTTAACCGTTTTGTGGCATAAGAGAAATTCCCTAAGCCCCGGACCTGTTGATTTTGGTCAAAAATGAAAATTTCAAAAGTGCCCCAATTTCTGCTTTAAACTTTAGGTACTATCCCAAAATGTATCACTAAGGTGACAGAAGTTGATTTCGGAGCATCATTTTTGAACAGGAGCTTCAACCGTTTTGTGGCATATGGGAAATTCCCTAAGCCCGGACCTGTAGATTTTGGTCAAAAATTAAAATTTCAAAAGTGCCCCAATTTCTGCTTTAAACTTTAGGTACTATACCAAAATATATCACTAAGGTGACAGAAGTTGATTTCGGAGCATCATGTTTGAACAGGAGCTTCAACCGTTTTGTGGCATATGAGAAATTCCCTAAGCCCCGGACCTGTCGATTTTGGTCAAAAATGAAAATTTTAAAAGTGCCCCAATTTCTGCTTTAAACTTTAGGTACTATCCCAAAATGTATCACTAAGGTGACAGAAGTTGATTTCGGAGCATCATTTTTGAACAGGAGCTTCAACCGTTTTGTGGCATATGAGAAATTCCCTAAGCCCCGGACCTGTCGATTTTGGTCAAAAATGTAAATTTCAAAAGTACCCCAATTTCTGCTTTAAACTTTAGGTACTATCCCAAAATGTATCACTGAGGTGACAGAAGTTGATTTCGGAGCATCATTTTTGAACAGGAGATTCAACCGTTTTGTGGCATATGAGAAATTCCCTAAGCCCCGGACCAGTCGATTTTGATCAAAAATGAAAATTTCAAAGTGCCCCAATTTCTGCTTTAAACTTTAGGTACTATCCCAAACTGTATCACTAAGGTGACAGAAGTTGATTTCGGAGCATCATTTTTGAACAGGAGCTTCAACCGTTTTGTGGCATATGGGAAATTCCCTAAGCCCCGGACCTGTCGATTTTGGTCAAAAATGAAAATTACAAAAGTGCCCCAATTTCTGCTTTAAACTTTAGGTACTATACCAAAATGTATCACTAAGGTGACAGAAGTTGATTTCGGAGCATCATTTTTGAACAGGAGCTTTAAACGTTTTGTGGCATAAAAGAAATTCCCTAAGCCCCGGACCTGTCGATTTTGGTCAAAAATGAAAATTTCAAAAGTGTCCCAATTTCTGCTTTAAACTGTAGGTACTATCCCAAAATGTATCACTAAGGTGACAGAAGTTGATTTCGGAGCATCATTTTTGAACAGGAGCTTCAACCGTTTTGTGGCACATGAGAAATTCCCTAAGCCGCGGACCTGTCGATTTTGGTCAAAAATGAAAATTTCAAAAGTGCCCCAACTTCTGCTTTAAACTTTAGGTACTATACCAAAATGTATCACTAAGGTGACAGAAGTTGATTTCGAAGCATAATTTTTGAACAGGAGCTTTAAACGTTTTGTGGCATAAAAGAAATTCCCTAAGCCCCGGACCTGTCGATTTTGGTCAAAAATGAAAATTTCAAAAGTGCCCCAATTTCTGCTTTAAACTGTAGGTACTATCCCAAAATGTATCACTAAGGTGACAGAAGTTGATTTCGGAGCATCATTTTTGAACAGGAGCTTCAACCGTTTTGTGGCACATGAGAAATTCCCTAAGCCGCGGACCTGTCGATTTTGGTCAAAAATGAAAATTTCAAAAGTGCCCCAACTTCTGCTTTAAACTTTAGGTACTATACCAAAATGTATCACTAAGGTGACAGAAGTTGATTTCGAAGCATAATTTTTGAACAGGAGCTTCAACCATTTTGTGGCATATGAGAAATTCCCTAAGCCCCGGACCTTTCGATTTTGGTCAAAAATGAAAATTTCAAAAGTGCCCCAATTTCTGCTATGAACTTTAGGTACTATCCCAAAATGTATCACTATGGTGACAGAAGTTGATTTCGGAGCATCATTTTTGAACAGGAGCTTCAACCATTTTGTGGCATATGAGAAATTCCCTAAGCCCCGGACCTGTCGATTTTGGTCAAAAATGTAAATTTCAAAAGTACCCCAATTTCTGCTTTAAACTTTAGGTACTATCCCAAAATGTATCACTGAGGTGACAGAAGTTGATTTCGGAGCATCATTTTTGAACAGGAGATTCAACCGTTTTGTGGCATATGAGAAATTCCCTAAGCCCCGGACCAGTCGATTTTGATCAAAAATGAAAATGTCAAAGTGCCCCAATTTCTGCTTTAAACTTTAGGTACTATCCCAAACTGTATCACTAAGGTGACAGAAGTTGATTTCGGAGCATCATTTTTGAACAGGAGCTTCAACCGTTTTGTGGCATATGGGAAATTCCCTAAGCCCCGCACCTGTCAATTTTGGTCAAAAATGAAAATTTCAAAAGTGCCCCAATTTCTGCTTTTTAATTTAGGTACTATCCCAAAATCTATCACTGAGGTGACAGAAGTTGATTTCGGAGCATCATTTTTGAACAGGAGCTTCAACCATTTTGTGGCACATGAGAAATTCCCTAAGCCCCGGAACTGGCGATTTTGGTCAAAAATGTAAATTTCAAAAGTGCCCCAATTTCTGCTTTAAACTTTAGGTAATATACCAAAATGTATCACTAAGGTGACAGAAGTTGATTTCGGAGCATCATTTTTGAACAGGAGCTTCAACCATTTTGTGGCATATGAGAAATTCCCTAAGCACCGGACCTGTCGATTTTGGTCAAAAATGAAAATTTCAAAAGTGCCCCAATTTCTGCTTTAAACTTTAGGTACTATCCCAAAATGTATCACTAAGGTGACAGAAGTTGATTTCGGAGCATCATTTTTGAACAGGAGCTTCAACCATTTTGTGGCATATGATAAATTCCCTAAGCCCCGGACCTTTCGATTTTGGTCAAAAATGTAAATTTCAAAAGTGCCCCATTTTCTGCTTTAAACTTTAGGTACTATCCCAAAATGTATCATTAAGGTGACAGAAGTTGATTTCGGAGCATCATTTTTGAACAGGAGCTTTAACCGTTTTGTGGCATAAGAGAAATTCCCTAAGCCCCGAACCTGTCGATTTTGGTCAAAAATGAAAATTTCAAAAGTGCCCCAATTTCTGCTTTAAACTTTAGGTACTATCCCAAAATGTATCACTAAGGTGACAGAAGTTGATTTCGGAGCATCATTTTTGAACAGGAGCTTCAACCGTTTTGTGGCATATGATAAATTCCCTAAGCCCCGGACCTTTCGATTTTGGTCAAAAATGTAAATTTCAAAAGTGCCCCATTTTCTGCTTTAAACTTTAGGTACTATCCCAAAATGTATCATTAAGGTGACAGAAGTTGATTTCGGAGCATCATTTTTGAACAGGAGCTTTAACCGTTTTGTGGCATAAGAGAAATTCCCTAAGCCCCGAACCTGTCGATTTTGGTCAAAAATGAAAATTTCAAAAGTGCCCCAATTTCTGCTTTAAACTTTAGGTACTATCCCAAAATGTATCACTAAGGTGACAGAAGTTGATTTCGGAGCATCATTTTTGAACAGGAGCTTCAACCGTTTTGTGGCATATGATAAATTCCCTAAGCCCCGGACCTTTCGATTTTGGTCAAAAATGTAAATTTCAAAAGTGCCCCATTTTCTGCTTTAAACTTTAGGTACTATCCCAAAATGTATCATTAAGGTGACAGAAGTTGATTTCGGAGCATCATTTTTGAACAGGAGCTTTAACCGTTTTGTGGCATAAGAGAAATTCCCTAAGCCCCGGACCTGTCGATTTTGGTCAAAAATGAAAATTTCAAAAGTGCCCCAATTTCTGCTTTAAACTTTAGGTACTATCCCAAAATGTATCACTAAGGTGACAGAAGTTGATTTCGGAGCATCATTTTTGAACAGGAGCTTCAACCGTTTTGTGGCATATGATAAATTCCCTAAGCCCGGACCTGTAGATTTTGGTCAAAAATTAAAATTTCAAAAGTGCCCCAATTTCTGCTTTAAACTTTAGGTACTATACCAAAATATATCACTAAGGTGACAGAAGTTGATTTCGAAGCATCTTTTTGAACAGGAGCTTCAAACATTTTGTGGCATATGAGAAATTCCCTAATCCCCGGACCTGTCGATTTTGGTCAAAAATGAAAATTTCAAAAGTGCCCCAATTTCTGCTTTAAACTTTAGGTACTATCCCAAAATGTATCACTAAGGTGACAGAAGTTGATTTCGGAGCATCATTTTTGAACTGGAGCTTCAACCATTTTGTGGCATATGAGAAATTCCCTAAGCCCCGGACCTGTCGATTTTGGTCAAAAATGTAAATTTCAAAAGTGCCCCAATTTCTGCTTTAAACTTTAGGTACTATCCCAAAATGTATCACTGAGGTGACAGAAGTTGATTTCGGAGCATCATTTTTGAACAGGAGCTTCAACCGTTTTGTGGCATATGAGAAATTCCCTAAGCCCCGAACCTGTCGATTTTGGTCAAAAATCTAAATTTCAAAAGTGCCCCAATTTCTGCTTTAAACTTTAGGTACTATCCCAAAATGTATCACTAAGGTGACAGAAGTTGATTTCGGAGCATCATTTTTGAACAGGAGTTTCAACCGTTTTGTGGCATATGAGAAATTCCCTAAGCCCCGGACCTGTCGATTTTGGTCAAAAATGAAAATTTCAAAAGTGCCCCAATTTCTGCTTTAAATTTTAGGTACTATAGCAAAATATATCACTAAGGTGACAGAAGTTGATTTCGGAGCATCATTTTTGAACAGGAGCTTCTACCGTTTTGTGGCATATGAGAAATTCCCTAAACCTGTCGATTTTGGTCAAAAATGTAGATTTCAAAAGTGCCCCAATTTCTGCTTTAAACTTTAGGTACTATCCCAAAACGCATCACTAAGGTGACAGAAGTTGATTTCGGAGCATCATTTTTGAACAGGAGCTTCAAACGTTTTGTGGCACATGAGAAATTCCCTAAGCCCCGGACCTGTCGATTTTGGTCAAAAATGAAAATTTCAAAAGTGCCCCAATTTCTGCTTTAAACTTTAGGTACTATACCAAAATGTATCATTAAGGTGACAGAAGTTGATTTCGGAGCATCATTTTTGAACAGGAGCTTTAACCGTTTTGTGGCATAAGAGAAATTCCCTAAGCCCCGAACCTGTCGATTTTGGTCAAAAATGAAAATTTCAAAAGTGCCCCAATTTCTGCTTTAAACTTTAGGTACTATCCCAAAATGTATCACTAAGGTGACAGAAGTTGATTTCGGAGCATCATTTTTGAACAGGAGCTTCAACCGTTTTGTGGCATATGATAAATTCCCTAAGCCCCGGACCTTTCGATTTTGGTCAAAAATGTAAATTTCAAAAGTGCCCCATTTTCTGCTTTAAACTTTAGGTACTATCCCAAAATGTATCATTAAGGTGACAGAAGTTGATTTCGGAGCATCATTTTTGAACAGGAGCTTTAACCGTTTTGTGGCATAAGAGAAATTCCCTAAGCCCCGGACCTGTCGATTTTGGTCAAAAATGAAAATTTCAAAAGTGCCCCAATTTCTGCTTTAAACTTTAGGTACTATCCCAAAATGTATCACTAAGGTGACAGAAGTTGATTTCGGAGCATCATTTTTGAACAGGAGCTTCAACCGTTTTGTGGCATATGATAAATTCCCTAAGCCCGGACCTGTAGATTTTGGTCAAAAATTAAAATTTCAAAAGTGCCCCAATTTCTGCTTTAAACTTTAGGTACTATACCAAAATATATCACTAAGGTGACAGAAGTTGATTTCGAAGCATCTTTTTGAACAGGAGCTTCAAACATTTTGTGGCATATGAGAAATTCCCTAATCCCCGGACCTGTCGATTTTGGTCAAAAATGAAAATTTCAAAAGTGCCCCAATTTCTGCTTTAAACTTTAGGTACTATCCCAAAATGTATCACTAAGGTGACAGAAGTTGATTTCGGAGCATCATTTTTGAACTGGAGCTTCAACCATTTTGTGGCATATGAGAAATTCCCTAAGCCCCGGACCTGTCGATTTTGGTCAAAAATGTAAATTTCAAAAGTGCCCCAATTTCTGCTTTAAACTTTAGGTACTATCCCAAAATGTATCACTGAGGTGACAGAAGTTGATTTCGGAGCATCATTTTTGAACAGGAGCTTCAACCGTTTTGTGGCATATGAGAAATTCCCTAAGCCCCGAACCTGTCGATTTTGGTCAAAAATCTAAATTTCAAAAGTGCCCCAATTTCTGCTTTAAACTTTAGGTACTATCCCAAAATGTATCACTAAGGTGACAGAAGTTGATTTCGGAGCATCATTTTTGAACAGGAGTTTCAACCGTTTTGTGGCATATGAGAAATTCCCTAAGCCCCGGACCTGTCGATTTTGGTCAAAAATGAAAATTTCAAAAGTGCCCCAATTTCTGCTTTAAATTTTAGGTACTATAGCAAAATATATCACTAAGGTGACAGAAGTTGATTTCGGAGCATCATTTTTGAACAGGAGCTTCTACCGTTTTGTGGCATATGAGAAATTCCCTAAACCTGTCGATTTTGGTCAAAAATGTAGATTTCAAAAGTGCCCCAATTTCTGCTTTAAACTTTAGGTACTATCCCAAAACGCATCACTAAGGTGACAGAAGTTGATTTCGGAGCATCATTTTTGAACAGGAGCTTCAAACGTTTTGTGGCACATGAGAAATTCCCTAAGCCCCGGACCTGTCGATTTTGGTCAAAAATGAAAATTTCAAAAGTGCCCCAATTTCTGCTTTAAACTTTAGGTACTATACCAAAATGTATCATTAAGGTGACAGAAGTTGATTTCGAAGCATCATTTTTGAACAGGAGCTTCAACCATTTTGTGGCATATGAGAAATTCCCTAAGCCCCGGACCTGTCGATTTTGGTCAAAAATTAAAATTTCAAAAGTGCCCCAATTTCTGCTTTAAACTTTAGGTACTATACCAAAATGTATCATTAAGGTGACAGAAGTTGATTTCGGAACATCATTTTTGAACAGGAGCTTTAACCGTTTTGTGGCATAAAAGAAATTCCCTAAGCCCCGGACCTGTCGATTTTGGTCAAAAATGAAAATTTCAAAAGTGCCCCAATTTCTGCTTTAAACTTTAGGTACTATCCCAAAATGTATCATTAAGGTGACAGAAGTTGATTTCGGAGCATCATTTTTGAACAGGAGCTTCAACCGTTTTGTGGCATATGATAAATTCCCTAAGCCCGGACCTGTAGATTTTGGTCAAAAATTAAAATTTCAAAAGTGCCCCAATTTCTGCTTTAAACTTTAGGTACTATACCAAAATATATCACTAAGGTGACAGAAGTTGATTTCGGAGCATCATTTTTGAACAGGAGATTCAACCGTTTTGTGGCATATGAGAAATTCCCTAAGCCCCGGACCAGTCGATTTTGATCAAAAATGAAAATTTCAAAGTGCCCCAATTTCTGCTTTAAACTTTAGGTACTATCCCAAACTGTATCACTAAGGTGACAGAAGTTGATTTCGGAGCATCATTTTTGAACAGGAGCTTCAACCGTTTTGTGGCATATGGGAAATTCCCTAAGCCCCGGACCTGTCGATTTTGGTCAAAAATGAAAATTTTAAAAGTGCCCCAATTTCTGCTTTAAACTTTAGGTACTATACCAAAATGTATCACTAAGGTGACAGAAGTTGATTTCGGAGCATCATTTTTGAACAGGAGCTTTAACCGTTTTGTGGCACATGAGAAATTCCCTAAGCCACGGACCTGTCGATTTTGGTCAAAAATGAAAATTTCAAAAGTGCCCCAATTTCTGCTTTAAACTTTAGGTACTATCCCAAAATGTATCATTAAGGTGACAGAAGTTGATTTCGGAACATCATTTTTGAACAGGAGCTTTAAACGTTTTGTGGCATAAAAGAAATTCCCTAAGCCCCGGACCTGTCGATTTTGGTCAAAAATGAAAATTTCAAAAGTGCCCCAATTTCTGCTTTAAACTGTAGGTACTATCCCAAAATGTATCACTAAGGTGACAGAAGTTGATTTCGGAGCATCATTTTTGAACAGGAGCTTCAACCGTTTTGTGGCATATGGGAAATTCCCTAAGCCCCGCACCTGTCAATTTTGGTCAAAAATGAAAATTTCAAAAGTGCCCCAATTTCTGCTTTTTAATTTAGGTACTATCCCAAAATCTATCACTGAGGTGACAGAAGTTGATTTCGGAGCATCATTTTTGAACAGGAGCTTCAACCATTTTGTGGCACATGAGAAATTCCCTAAGCCCCGAAACTGGCGATTTTGGTCAAAAATGTAAATTTCAAAAGTGCCCCAATTTCTGCTTTAAACTTTAGGTACTATACCAAAATGTATCACTAAGGTGACAGAAGTTGATTTCGGAGCATCATTTTTGAACAGGAGCTTCAACCATTTTGTGGCATATGAGAAATTCCCTAAGCACCGGACCTGTCGATTTTGGTCAAAAATGAAAATTTCAAAAGTGCCCCAATTTCTGCTTTAAACTTTAGGTACTATCCCAAAATGTATCACTAAGGTGACAGAAGTTGATTTCGGAGCATCATTTTTGAACAGGAGCTTCAACCATTTTGTGGCATATGATAAATTCCCTAAGCCCCGGACCTTTCGATTTTGGTCAAAAATGTAAATTTCAAAAGTGCCCCATTTTCTGCTTTAAACTTTAGGTACTATCCCAAAATGTATCATTAAGGTGACAGAAGTTGATTTCGGAGCATCATTTTTGAACAGGAGCTTCAACCGTTTTGTGGCATATGATAAATTCCCTAAGCCCGGACCTGTAGATTTTGGTCAAAAATTAAAATTTCAAAAGTGCCCCAATTTCTGCTTTAAACTTTAGGTACTATACCAAAATATATCACTAAGGTGACAGAAGTTGATTTCGAAGCATCTTTTTGAACAGGAGCTTCAAACATTTTGTGGCATATGAGAAATTCCCTTATCCCCGGACCTGTCGATTTTGGTCAAAAATGAAAATTTCAAAAGTGCCCCAATTTCTGCTTTAAACTTTAGGTACTATCCCAAAATGTATCACTAAGGTGACAGAAGTTGATTTCGGAGCATCATTTTTGAACTGGAGCTTCAACCATTTTGTGGCATATGAGAAATTCCCTAAGCCCCGGACCTGTCGATTTTGGTCAAAAATGTAAATTTCAAAAGTGCCCCAATTTCTGCTTTAAACTTTAGGTACTATCCCAAAATGTATCACTGAGGTGACAGAAGTTGATTTCGGAGCATCATTTTTGAACAGGAGCTTCAACCGTTTTGTGGCATATGAGAAATTCCCTAAGCCCCGAACCTGTCGATTTTGGTCAAAAATCTAAATTTCAAAAGTGCCCCAATTTCTGCTTTAAACTTTAGGTACTATCCCAAAATGTATCACTAAGGTGACAGAAGTTGATTTCGGAGCATCATTTTTCAACAGGAGTTTCAACCGTTTTGTGGCATATGAGAAATTCCCTAAGCCCCGGACCTGTCGATTTTGGTCAAAAATGAAAATTTCAAAAGTGCCCCAATTTCTGCTTTAAATTTTAGGTACTATAGCAAAATATATCACTAAGGTGACAGAAGTTGATTTCGGAGCATCATTTTTGAACAGGAGCTTCTACCGTTTTGTGGCATATGAGAAATTCCCTAAACCTGTCGATTTTGGTCAAAAATGTAGATTTCAAAAGTGCCCCAATTTCTGCTTTAAACTTTAGGTACTATCCCAAAACGCATCACTAAGGTGACAGAAGTTGATTTCGGAGCATCATTTTTGAAAAGGAGCTTCAAACGTTTTGTGGCACATGAGAAATTCCCTAAGCCCCGGACCTGTCGATTTTGGTCAAAAATGAAAATTTCAAAAGTGCCCCAATTTCTGCTTTAAACTTTAGGTACTATACCAAAATGTATCATTAAGGTGACAGAAGTTGATTTCGAAGCATCATTTTTGAACAGGAGCTTCAACCATTTTGTGGCATATGAGAAATTCCCTAAGCCCCGGACCTGTCGATTTTGGTCAAAAATTAAAATTTCAAAAGTGCCCCAATTTCTGCTTTAAACTTTAGGTACTATACCAAAATGTATCATTAAGGTGACAGAAGTTGATTTCGGAACATCATTTTTGAACAGGAGCTTTAACCGTTTTGTGGCATAAAAGAAATTCCCTAAGCCCCGGACCTGTCGATTTTGGTCAAAAATGAAAATTTCAAAAGTGCCCCAATTTCTGCTTTAAACTTTAGGTACTATCCCAAAATGTATCATTAAGGTGACAGAAGTTGATTTCGGAGCATCATTTTTGAACAGGAGCTTCAACCGTTTTGTGGCATATGAGAAATTCCCAAAGCCCCGGACCTGTCGATTTTGGTCAAAAATGAAAATTTCAAAAGTGCCCCAATTTCTGCTTTAAACTTTAGGTACTATCCCAAAATGTATCACTAAGGTGACAGAAGTTGATTTCGGAGCATCATTTTTGAACAGGAGCTTCAACCGTTTTGTGGCATATGATAAATTCCCTAAGCCCGGACCTGTAGATTTTGGTCAAAAATTAAAATTTCAAAAGTGCCCCAATTTCTGCTTTAAACTTTAGGTACTATACCAAAATATATCACTAAGGTGACAGAAGTTGATTTCGGAGCATCATGTTTGAACAGGAGCTTCAACCGTTTTGTGGCATATGAGAAATTCCCTAAGCCCCGGACCTGTCGATTTTGGTCAAAAATGTAAATGTCAAAAGTACCCCAATTTCTGCTTTAAACTTTAGGTACTATCCCAAAATGTATCACTGAGGTGACAGAAGTTGATTTCGGAGCATCATTTTTGAACAGGAGCTTCAACCATTTTGTGGCACATGAGAAATTCCCTAAGCCCCGGAACTGGCGATTTTGGTCAAAAATGTAAATTTCAAAAGTGCCCCAATTTCTGCTTTAAACTTTAGGTACTATACCAAAATGTATCACTAAGGTGACAGAAGTTGATTTCGGAGCATCATTTTTGAACAGGAGCTTCAACCATTTTGTGGCATATGAGAAATTCCCTAAGCACCGGACCTGTCGATTTTGGTCAAAAATGAAAATTTCAAAAGTGCCCCAATTTCTGCTTTAAACTTTAGGTACTATCCCAAAATGTATCACTAATGTGACAGAAGTTGATTTCGGAGCATCATTTTTGAACAGGAGCTTCAACCGTTTTGTGGCATATGATAAATTCCCTAAGCCCGGACCTGTAGATTTTGGTCAAAAATTAAAATTTCAAAAGTGCCCCAATTTCTGCTTTAAACTTTAGGTACTATACCAAAATATATCACTAAGGTGACAGAAGTTGATTTCGAAGCATCTTTTTGAACAGGAGCTTCAAACATTTTGTGGCATATGAGAAATTCCCTTATCCCCGGACCTGTCGATTTTGGTCAAAAATGAAAATTTCAAAAGTGCCCCAATTTCTGCTTTAAACTTTAGGTACTATCCCAAAATGTATCACTAAGGTGACAGAAGTTGATTTCGGAGCATCATTTTTGAACTGGAGCTTCAACCATTTTGTGGCATATGAGAAATTCCCTAAGCCCCGGACCTGTCGATTTTGGTCAAAAATGTAAATTTCAAAAGTGCCCCAATTTCTGCTTTAAACTTTAGGTACTATCCCAAAATGTATCACTGAGGTGACAGAAGTTGATTTCGGAGCATCATTTTTGAACAGGAGCTTCAACCGTTTTGTGGCATATGAGAAATTCCCTAAGCCCCGAACCTGTCGATTTTGGTCAAAAATCTAAATTTCAAAAGTGCCCCAATTTCTGCTTTAAACTTTAGGTACTATCCCAAAATGTATCACTAAGGTGACAGAAGTTGATTTCGGAGCATCATTTTTCAACAGGAGTTTCAACCGTTTTGTGGCATATGAGAAATTCCCTAAGCCCCGGACCTGTCGATTTTGGTCAAAAATGAAAATTTCAAAAGTGCCCCAATTTCTGCTTTAAATTTTAGGTACTATAGCAAAATATATCACTAAGGTGACAGAAGTTGATTTCGGAGCATCATTTTTGAACAGGAGCTTCTACCGTTTTGTGGCATATGAGAAATTCCCTAAACCTGTCGATTTTGGTCAAAAATGTAGATTTCAAAAGTGCCCCAATTTCTGCTTTAAACTTTAGGTACTATCCCAAAACGCATCACTAAGGTGACAGAAGTTGATTTCGGAGCATCATTTTTGAAAAGGAGCTTCAAACGTTTTGTGGCACATGAGAAATTCCCTAAGCCCCGGACCTGTCGATTTTGGTCAAAAATGAAAATTTCAAAAGTGCCCCAATTTCTGCTTTAAACTTTAGGTACTATACCAAAATGTATCATTAAGGTGACAGAAGTTGATTTCGAAGCATCATTTTTGAACAGGAGCTTCAACCATTTTGTGGCATATGAGAAATTCCCTAAGCCCCGGACCTGTCGATTTTGGTCAAAAATTAAAATTTCAAAAGTGCCCCAATTTCTGCTTTAAACTTTAGGTACTATACCAAAATGTATCATTAAGGTGACAGAAGTTGATTTCGGAACATCATTTTTGAACAGGAGCTTTAACCGTTTTGTGGCATAAAAGAAATTCCCTAAGCCCCGGACCTGTCGATTTTGGTCAAAAATGAAAATTTCAAAAGTGCCCCAATTTCTGCTTTAAACTTTAGGTACTATCCCAAAATGTATCATTAAGGTGACAGAAGTTGATTTCGGAGCATCATTTTTGAACAGGAGCTTCAACCGTTTTGTGGCATATGAGAAATTCCCAAAGCCCCGGACCTGTCGATTTTGGTCAAAAATGAAAATTTCAAAAGTGCCCCAATTTCTGCTTTAAACTTTAGGTACTATCCCAAAATGTATCACTAAGGTGACAGAAGTTGATTTCGGAGCATCATTTTTGAACAGGAGCTTCAACCGTTTTGTGGCATATGATAAATTCCCTAAGCCCGGACCTGTAGATTTTGGTCAAAAATTAAAATTTCAAAAGTGCCCCAATTTCTGCTTTAAACTTTAGGTACTATACCAAAATATATCACTAAGGTGACAGAAGTTGATTTCGGAGCATCATGTTTGAACAGGAGCTTCAACCGTTTTGTGGCATATGAGAAATTCCCTAAGCCCCGGACCTGTCGATTTTGGTCAAAAATGAAAATTTTAAAAGTGCCCCAATTTCTGCTTTAAACTTTAGGTACTATCCCAAAATGTATCACTAAGGTGACAGAAGTTGATTTCGGAGCATCATTTTTGAACAGGAGCTTCAACCGTTTTGTGGCATATGAGAAATTCCCTAAGCCCCGGACCTGTCGATTTTGGTCAAAAATGTAAATGTCAAAAGTACCCCAATTTCTGCTTTAAACTTTAGGTACTATCCCAAAATGTATCACTGAGGTGACAGAAGTTGATTTCGGAGCATCATTTTTGAACAGGAGCTTCAACCATTTTGTGGCACATGAGAAATTCCCTAAGCCCCGGAACTGGCGATTTTGGTCAAAAATGTAAATTTCAAAAGTGCCCCAATTTCTGCTTTAAACTTTAGGTACTATACCAAAATGTATCACTAAGGTGACAGAAGTTGATTTCGGAGCATCATTTTTGAACAGGAGCTTCAACCATTTTGTGGCATATGAGAAATTCCCTAAGCCCCGGACCTGTCGATTTTGGTCAAAAATGAAAATTTCAAAAGTGCCCCAATTTCTGCTTTAAACTTTAGGTACTATCCCAAAATGTATCACTAAGGTGACAGAAGTTGATTTCGGAGCATCATTTTTGAACAGGAGCTTCAACCGTTTTGTGGCATATGATAAATTCCCTAAGCCCGGACCTGTAGATTTTGGTCAAAAATTAAAATTTCAAAAGTGCCCCAATTTCTGCTTTAAACTTTAGGTACTATACCAAAATATATCACTAAGGTGACAGAAGTTGATTTCGAAGCATCTTTTTGAACAGGAGCTTCAAACATTTTGTGGCATATGAGAAATTCCCTAATCCCCGGACCTGTCGATTTTGGTCAAAAATGAAAATTTCAAAAGTGCCCCAATTTCTGCTTTAAACTTTAGGTACTATCCCAAAATGTATCACTAAGGTGACAGAAGTTGATTTCGGAGCATCATTTTTGAACTGGAGCTTCAACCATTTTGTGGCATATGAGAAATTCCCTAAGCCCCGGACCTGTCGATTTTGGTCAAAAATGTAAATTTCAAAAGTGCCCCAATTTCTGCTTTAAACTTTAGGTACTATCCCAAAATGTATCACTGAGGTGACAGAAGTTGATTTCGGAGCATCATTTTTGAACAGGAGCTTCAACCGTTTTGTGGCATATGAGAAATTCCCTAAGCCCCGAACCTGTCGATTTTGGTCAAAAATCTAAATTTCAAAAGTGCCCCAATTTCTGCTTTAAACTTTAGGTACTATCCCAAAATGTATCACTAAGGTGACAGAAGTTGATTTCGGAGCATCATTTTTGAACAGGAGTTTCAACCGTTTTGTGGCATATGAGAAATTCCCTAAGCCCCGGACCTGTCGATTTTGGTCAAAAATGAAAATTTCAAAAGTGCCCCAATTTCTGCTTTAAATTTTAGGTACTATAGCAAAATATATCACTAAGGTGACAGAAGTTGATTTCGGAGCATCATTTTTGAACAGGAGCTTCTACCGTTTTGTGGCATATGAGAAATTCCCTAAACCTGTCGATTTTGGTCAAAAATGTAGATTTCAAAAGTGCCCCAATTTCTGCTTTAAACTTTAGGTACTATCCCAAAACGCATCACTAAGGTGACAGAAGTTTATTTCGGAGCATCATTTTTGAACAGGAGCTTCAAACGTTTTGTGGCACATGAGAAATTCCCTAAGCCCCGGACCTGTCGATTTTGGTCAAAAATGAAAATTTCAAAAGTGCCCCAATTTCTGCTTTAAACTTTAGGTACTATACCAAAATGTATCATTAAGGTGACAGAAGTTGATTTCGGAGCATCATTTTTGAACAGGAGCTTTAACCGTTTTGTGGCATAAGAGAAATTCCCTAAGCCCCGAACCTGTCGATTTTGGTCAAAAATGAAAATTTCAAAAGTGCCCCAATTTCTGCTTTAAACTTTAGGTACTATCCCAAAATGTATCACTAAGGTGACAGAAGTTGATTTCGGAGCATCATTTTTGAACAGGAGCTTCAACCGTTTTGTGGCATATGATAAATTCCCTAAGCCCCGGACCTTTCGATTTTGGTCAAAAATGTAAATTTCAAAAGTGCCCCATTTTCTGCTTTAAACTTTAGGTACTATCCCAAAATGTATCATTAAGGTGACAGAAGTTGATTTCGGAGCATCATTTTTGAACAGGAGCTTTAACCGTTTTGTGGCATAAGAGAAATTCCCTAAGCCCCGGACCTGTCGATTTTGGTCAAAAATGAAAATTTCAAAAGTGCCCCAATTTCTGCTTTAAACTTTAGGTACTATCCCAAAATGTATCACTAAGGTGACAGAAGTTGATTTCGGAGCATCATTTTTGAACAGGAGCTTCAACCGTTTTGTGGCATATGATAAATTCCCTAAGCCCGGACCTGTAGATTTTGGTCAAAAATTAAAATTTCAAAAGTGCCCCAATTTCTGCTTTAAACTTTAGGTACTATACCAAAATATATCACTAAGGTGACAGAAGTTGATTTCGAAGCATCTTTTTGAACAGGAGCTTCAAACATTTTGTGGCATATGAGAAATTCCCTAATCCCCGGACCTGTCGATTTTGGTCAAAAATGAAAATTTCAAAAGTGCCCCAATTTCTGCTTTAAACTTTAGGTACTATCCCAAAATGTATCACTAAGGTGACAGAAGTTGATTTCGGAGCATCATTTTTGAACTGGAGCTTCAACCATTTTGTGGCATATGAGAAATTCCCTAAGCCCCGGACCTGTCGATTTTGGTCAAAAATGTAAATTTCAAAAGTGCCCCAATTTCTGCTTTAAACTTTAGGTACTATCCCAAAATGTATCACTGAGGTGACAGAAGTTGATTTCGGAGCATCATTTTTGAACAGGAGCTTCAACCGTTTTGTGGCATATGAGAAATTCCCTAAGCCCCGAACCTGTCGATTTTGGTCAAAAATCTAAATTTCAAAAGTGCCCCAATTTCTGCTTTAAACTTTAGGTACTATCCCAAAATGTATCACTAAGGTGACAGAAGTTGATTTCGGAGCATCATTTTTGAACAGGAGTTTCAACCGTTTTGTGGCATATGAGAAATTCCCTAAGCCCCGGACCTGTCGATTTTGGTCAAAAATGAAAATTTCAAAAGTGCCCCAATTTCTGCTTTAAATTTTAGGTACTATAGCAAAATATATCACTAAGGTGACAGAAGTTGATTTCGGAGCATCATTTTTGAACAGGAGCTTCTACCGTTTTGTGGCATATGAGAAATTCCCTAAACCTGTCGATTTTGGTCAAAAATGTAGATTTCAAAAGTGCCCCAATTTCTGCTTTAAACTTTAGGTACTATCCCAAAACGCATCACTAAGGTGACAGAAGTTGATTTCGGAGCATCATTTTTGAACAGGAGCTTCAAACGTTTTGTGGCACATGAGAAATTCCCTAAGCCCCGGACCTGTCGATTTTGGTCAAAAATGAAAATTTCAAAAGTGCCCCAATTTCTGCTTTAAACTTTAGGTACTATACCAAAATGTATCATTAAGGTGACAGAAGTTGATTTCGAAGCATCATTTTTGAACAGGAGCTTCAACCATTTTGTGGCATATGAGAAATTCCCTAAGCCCCGGACCTGTCGATTTTGGTCAAAAATTAAAATTTCAAAAGTGCCCCAATTTCTGCTTTAAACTTTAGGTACTATACCAAAATGTATCATTAAGGTGACAGAAGTTGATTTCGGAACATCATTTTTGAACAGGAGCTTTAACCGTTTTGTGGCATAAAAGAAATTCCCTAAGCCCCGGACCTGTCGATTTTGGTCAAAAATGAAAATTTCAAAAGTGCCCCAATTTCTGCTTTAAACTTTAGGTACTATCCCAAAATGTATCATTAAGGTGACAGAAGTTGATTTCGGAGCATCATTTTTGAACAGGAGCTTCAACCGTTTTGTGGCATATGATAAATTCCCTAAGCCCGGACCTGTAGATTTTGGTCAAAAATTAAAATTTCAAAAGTGCCCCAATTTCTGCTTTAAACTTTAGGTACTATACCAAAATATATCACTAAGGTGACAGAAGTTGATTTCGGAGCATCATTTTTGAACAGGAGATTCAACCGTTTTGTGGCATATGAGAAATTCCCTAAGCCCCGGACCAGTCGATTTTGATCAAAAATGAAAATTTCAAAGTGCCCCAATTTCTGCTTTAAACTTTAGGTACTATCCCAAACTGTATCACTAAGGTGACAGAAGTTGATTTCGGAGCATCATTTTTGAACAGGAGCTTCAACCGTTTTGTGGCATATGGGAAATTCCCTAAGCCCCGGACCTGTCGATTTTGGTCAAAAATGAAAATTTTAAAAGTGCCCCAATTTCTGCTTTAAACTTTAGGTACTATACCAAAATGTATCACTAAGGTGACAGAAGTTGATTTCGGAGCATCATTTTTGAACAGGAGCTTTAACCGTTTTGTGGCACATGAGAAATTCCCTAAGCCACGGACCTGTCGATTTTGGTCAAAAATGAAAATTTCAAAAGTGCCCCAATTTCTGCTTTAAACTTTAGGTACTATCCCAAAATGTATCATTAAGGTGACAGAAGTTGATTTCGGAACATCATTTTTGAACAGGAGCTTTAAACGTTTTGTGGCATAAAAGAAATTCCCTAAGCCCCGGACCTGTCGATTTTGGTCAAAAATGAAAATTTCAAAAGTGCCCCAATTTCTGCTTTAAACTGTAGGTACTATCCCAAAATGTATCACTAAGGTGACAGAAGTTGATTTCGGAGCATCATTTTTGAACAGGAGCTTCAACCGTTTTGTGGCATATGGGAAATTCCCTAAGCCCCGCACCTGTCAATTTTGGTCAAAAATGAAAATTTCAAAAGTGCCCCAATTTCTGCTTTTTAATTTAGGTACTATCCCAAAATCTATCACTGAGGTGACAGAAGTTGATTTCGGAGCATCATTTTTGAACAGGAGCTTCAACCATTTTGTGGCACATGAGAAATTCCCTAAGCCCCGAAACTGGCGATTTTGGTCAAAAATGTAAATTTCAAAAGTGCCCCAATTTCTGCTTTAAACTTTAGGTACTATACCAAAATGTATCACTAAGGTGACAGAAGTTGATTTCGGAGCATCATTTTTGAACAGGAGCTTCAACCATTTTGTGGCATATGAGAAATTCCCTAAGCACCGGACCTGTCGATTTTGGTCAAAAATGAAAATTTCAAAAGTGCCCCAATTTCTGCTTTAAACTTTAGGTACTATCCCAAAATGTATCACTAAGGTGACAGAAGTTGATTTCGGAGCATCATTTTTGAACAGGAGCTTCAACCATTTTGTGGCATATGATAAATTCCCTAAGCCCCGGACCTTTCGATTTTGGTCAAAAATGTAAATTTCAAAAGTGCCCCATTTTCTGCTTTAAACTTTAGGTACTATCCCAAAATGTATCATTAAGGTGACAGAAGTTGATTTCGGAGCATCATTTTTGAACAGGAGCTTCAACCGTTTAGTGGCATATGATAAATTCCCTAAGCCCGGACCTGTAGATTTTGGTCAAAAATTAAAATTTCAAAAGTGCCCCAATTTCTGCTTTAAACTTTAGGTACTATACCAAAATATATCACTAAGGTGACAGAAGTTGATTTCGAAGCATCTTTTTGAACAGGAGCTTCAAACATTTTGTGGCATATGAGAAATTCCCTTATCCCCGGACCTGTCGATTTTGGTCAAAAATGAAAATTTCAAAAGTGCCCCAATTTCTGCTTTAAACTTTAGGTACTATCCCAAAATGTATCACTAAGGTGACAGAAGTTGATTTCGGAGCATCATTTTTGAACTGGAGCTTCAACCATTTTGTGGCATATGAGAAATTCCCTAAGCCCCGGACCTGTCGATTTTGGTCAAAAATGTAAATTTCAAAAGTGCCCCAATTTCTGCTTTAAACTTTAGGTACTATCCCAAAATGTATCACTGAGGTGACAGAAGTTGATTTCGGAGCATCATTTTTGAACAGGAGCTTCAACCGTTTTGTGGCATATGAGAAATTCCCTAAGCCCCGAACCTGTCGATTTTGGTCAAAAATCTAAATTTCAAAAGTGCCCCAATTTCTGCTTTAAACTTTAGGTACTATCCCAAAATGTATCACTAAGGTGACAGAAGTTGATTTCGGAGCATCATTTTTCAACAGGAGTTTCAACCGTTTTGTGGCATATGAGAAATTCCCTAAGCCCCGGACCTGTCGATTTTGGTCAAAAATGAAAATTTCAAAAGTGCCCCAATTTCTGCTTTAAATTTTAGGTACTATAGCAAAATATATCACTAAGGTGACAGAAGTTGATTTCGGAGCATCATTTTTGAACAGGAGCTTCTACCGTTTTGTGGCATATGAGAAATTCCCTAAACCTGTCGATTTTGGTCAAAAATGTAGATTTCAAAAGTGCCCCAATTTCTGCTTTAAACTTTAGGTACTATCCCAAAACGCATCACTAAGGTGACAGAAGTTGATTTCGGAGCATCATTTTTGAAAAGGAGCTTCAAACGTTTTGTGGCACATGAGAAATTCCCTAAGCCCCGGACCTGTCGATTTTGGTCAAAAATGAAAATTTCAAAAGTGCCCCAATTTCTGCTTTAAACTTTAGGTACTATACCAAAATGTATCATTAAGGTGACAGAAGTTGATTTCGAAGCATCATTTTTGAACAGGAGCTTCAACCATTTTGTGGCATATGAGAAATTCCCTAAGCCCCGGACCTGTCGATTTTGGTCAAAAATTAAAATTTCAAAAGTGCCCCAATTTCTGCTTTAAACTTTAGGTACTATACCAAAATGTATCATTAAGGTGACAGAAGTTGATTTCGGAACATCATTTTTGAACAGGAGCTTTAACCGTTTTGTGGCATAAAAGAAATTCCCTAAGCCCCGGACCTGTCGATTTTGGTCAAAAATGAAAATTTCAAAAGTGCCCCAATTTCTGCTTTAAACTTTAGGTACTATCCCAAAATGTATCATTAAGGTGACAGAAGTTGATTTCGGAGCATCATTTTTGAACAGGAGCTTCAACCGTTTTGTGGCATATGAGAAATTCCCAAAGCCCCGGACCTGTCGATTTTGGTCAAAAATGAAAATTTCAAAAGTGCCCCAATTTCTGCTTTAAACTTTAGGTACTATCCCAAAATGTATCACTAAGGTGACAGAAGTTGATTTCGGAGCATCATTTTTGAACAGGAGCTTCAACCGTTTTGTGGCATATGATAAATTCCCTAAGCCCGGACCTGTAGATTTTGGTCAAAAATTAAAATTTCAAAAGTGCCCCAATTTCTGCTTTAAACTTTAGGTACTATACCAAAATATATCACTAAGGTGACAGAAGTTGATTTCGGAGCATCATGTTTGAACAGGAGCTTCAACCGTTTTGTGGCATATGAGAAATTCCCTAAGCCCCGGACCTGTCGATTTTGGTCAAAAATGAAAATTTTAAAAGTGCCCCAATTTCTGCTTTAAACTTTAGGTACTATCCCAAAATGTATCACTAAGGTGACAGAAGTTGATTTCGGAGCATCATTTTTGAACAGGAGCTTCAACCGTTTTGTGGCATATGAGAAATTCCCTAAGCCCCGGACCTGTCGATTTTGGTCAAAAATGTAAATGTCAAAAGTACCCCAATTTCTGCTTTAAACTTTAGGTACTATCCCAAAATGTATCACTGAGGTGACAGAAGTTGATTTCGGAGCATCATTTTTGAACAGGAGCTTCAACCATTTTGTGGCACATGAGAAATTCCCTAAGCCCCGGAACTGGCGATTTTGGTCAAAAATGTAAATTTCAAAAGTGCCCCAATTTCTGCTTTAAACTTTAGGTACTATACCAAAATGTATCACTAAGGTGACAGAAGTTGATTTCGGAGCATCATTTTTGAACAGGAGCTTCAACCATTTTGTGGCATATGAGAAATTCCCTAAGCACCGGACCTGTCGATTTTGGTCAAAAATGAAAATTTCAAAAGTGCCCCAATTTCTGCTTTAAACTTTAGGTACTATACCAAAATGTATCACTAAGGTGACAGAAGTTGATTTCGAAGCATAATTTTTGAACAGGAGCTTCAACCATTTTGTGGCATATGAGAAATTCCCTAAGCCCCGGACCTGTCGATTTTGGTCAAAAATGAAAATTTCAAAAGTGCCCCAATTTCTGCTATAAACTTTAGGTACTATCCCAAAATGTATCACTATGGTGACAGAAGTTGATTTCGGAGCATCATTTTTGAACAGGAGCTTCAACCATTTTGTGGCATATGAGAAATTCCCTAAGCCCCGGACCTGTCGATTTTGGTCAAAAATGTAAATTTCAAAAGTACCCCAATTTCTGCTTTAAACTTTAGGTACTATCCCAAAATGTATCACTGAGGTGACAGAAGTTGATTTCGGAGCATCATTTTTGAACAGGAGATTCAACCGTTTTGTGGCATATGAGAAATTCCCTAAGCCCCGGACCAGTCGATTTTGATCAAAAATGAAAATTTCAAAGTGCCCCAATTTCTGCTTTAAACTTTAGGTACTATCCCAAAATGTATCACTGAGGTGACAGAAGTTGATTTCGGAGCATCATTTTTGAACAGGAGCTTCAACCATTTTGTGGCACATGAGAAATTCCCTAAGCCCCGGAACTGGCGATTTTGGTCAAAAATGTAAATTTCAAAAGTGCCCCAATTTCTGCTTTAAACTTTAGGTACTATACCAAAATGTATCACTAAGGTGACAGAAGTTGATTTCGGAGCATCATTTTTGAACAGGAGCTTCAACCATTTTGTGGCATATGAGAAATTCCCTAAGCACCGGACCTGTCGATTTTGGTCAAAAATGAAAATTTCAAAAGTGCCCCAATTTCTGCTTTAAACTTTAGGTACTATCCCAAAATGTATCACTAAGGTGACAGAAGTTGATTTCGGAGCATCATTTTTGAACAGGAGCTTCAACCATTTTGTGGCATATGATAAATTCCCTAAGCCCCGGACCTTTCGATTTTGGTCAAAAATGTAAATTTCAAAAGTGCCCCATTTTCTGCTTTAAACTTTAGGTACTATCCCAAAATGTATCATTAAGGTGACAGAAGTTGATTTCGGAGCATCATTTTTGAACAGGAGCTTTAACCGTTTTGTGGCATAAGAGAAATTCCCTAAGCCCCGAACCTGTTGATTTTGGTCAAAAATGAAAATTTCAAAAGTGCCCCAATTTCTGCTTTAAACTTTAGGTACTATCCCAAAATGTATCACTAAGGTGACAGAAGTTGATTTCGGAGCATCATTTTTGAACAGGAGCTTCAACCGTTTTGTGGCATATGATAAATTCCCTAAGCCCGGACCTGTAGATTTTGGTCAAAAATTAAAATTTCAAAAGTGCCCCAATTTCTGCTTTAAACTTTAGGTACTATACCAAAATATATCACTAAGGTGACAGAAGTTGATTTCGAAGCATCTTTTTGAACAGGAGCTTCAAACATTTTGTGGCATATGAGAAATTCCCTTATCCCCGGACCTGTCGATTTTGGTCAAAAATGAAAATTTCAAAAGTGCCCCAATTTCTGCTTTAAACTTTAGGTACTATCCCAAAATGTATCACTAAGGTGACAGAAGTTGATTTCGGAGCATCATTTTTGAACTGGAGCTTCAACCATTTTGTGGCATATGAGAAATTCCCTAAGCCCCGGACCTGTCGATTTTGGTCAAAAATGTAAATTTCAAAAGTGCCCCAATTTCTGCTTTAAACTTTAGGTACTATCCCAAAATGTATCACTGAGGTGACAGAAGTTGATTTCGGAGCATCATTTTTGAACAGGAGCTTCAACCGTTTTGTGGCATATGAGAAATTCCCTAAGCCCCGAACCTGTCGATTTTGGTCAAAAATCTAAATTTCAAAAGTGCCCCAATTTCTGCTTTAAACTTTAGGTACTATCCCAAAATGTATCACTAAGGTGACAGAAGTTGATTTCGGAGCATCATTTTTGAACAGGAGTTTCAAACGTTTTGTGGCATATGAGAAATTCCCTAAGCCCCGGACCTGTCGATTTTGGTCAAAAATGAAAATTTCAAAAGTGCCCCAATTTCTGCTTTAAATTTTAGGTACTATAGCAAAATATATCACTAAGGTGACAGAAGTTGATTTCGGAGCATCATTTTTGAACAGGAGCTTCTACCGTTTTGTGGCATATGAGAAATTCCCTAAACCTGTCGATTTTGGTCAAAAATGTAGATTTCAAAACTGCCCCAATTTCTGCTTTAAACTTTAGGTACTATCCCAAAACGCATCACTAAGGTGACAGAAGTTGATTTCGGAGCATCATTTTTGAACAGGAGCTTCAAACGTTTTGTGGCACATGAGAAATTCCCTAAGCCCCGGACCTGTCGATTTTGGTCAAAAATGAAAATTTCAAAAGTGCCCCAATTTCTGCTTTAAACTTTAGGTACTATACCAAAATGTATCAATAAGGTGACAGAAGTTGATTTCGAAGCATCATTTTTGAACAGGAGCTTCAACCATTTTGTGGCATATGAGAAATTCCCTAAGCCCCGGACCTGTCGATTTTGGTCAAAAATTAAAATTTCAAAAGTGCCCCAATTTCTGCTTTAAACTTTAGGTACTATACCAAAATGTATCATTAAGGTGACAGAAGTTGATTTCGGAACATCATTTTTGAACAGGAGCTTTAACCGTTTTGTGGCATAAAAGAAATTCCCTAAGCCCCGGACCTGTCGATTTTGGTCAAAAATGAAAATTTCAAAAGTGCCCCAATTTCTGCTTTAAACTTTAGGTACTATCCCAAAATGTATCACTATGGTGACAGAAGTTGATTTCGGAGCATCATTTTTGAACAGGAGCTTCAACCATTTTGTGGCATATGAGAAATTCCCTAAGCCCCGGACCTGTCGATTTTGGTCAAAAATGTAAATTTCAAAAGTACCCCAATTTCTGCTTTAAACTTTAGGTACTATCCCAAAATGTATCACTGAGGTGACAGAAGTTGATTTCGGAGCATCATTTTTGAACAGGAGATTCAACCGTTTTGTGGCATATGAGAAATTCCCTAAGCCCCGGACCAGTCGATTTTGATCAAAAATGAAAATTTCAAAGTGCCCCAATTTCTGCTTTAAACTTTAGGTACTATCCCAAACTGTATCACTAAGGTGACAGAAGTTGATTTCGGAGCATCATTTTTGAACAGGAGCTTCAACCATTTTGTGGCATATGAGAAATTCCCTAAGCACCGGACCTGTCGATTTTGGTCAAAAATGAAAATTTCAAAAGTGCCCCAATTTCTGCTTTAAACTTTAGGTACTATCCCAAAATGTATCACTAAGGTGACAGAAGTTGATTTCGGAGCATCATTTTTGAACAGGAGCTTCAACCATTTTGTGGCATATGATAAATTCCCTAAGCCCCGGACCTTTCGATTTTGGTCAAAAATGTAAATTTCAAAAGTGCCCCATTTTCTGCTTTAAACTTTAGGTACTATCCCAAAATGTATCATTAAGGTGACAGAAGTTGATTTCGGAGCATCATTTTTGAACAGGAGCTTTAACCGTTTTGTGGCATAAGAGAAATTCCCTAAGCCCCGAACCTGTCGATTTTGGTCAAAAATGAAAATTTCAAAAGTGCCCCAATTTCTGCTTTAAACTTTAGGTACTATCCCAAAATGTATCACTAAGGTGACAGAAGTTGATTTCGGAGCATCATTTTTGAACAGGAGCTTCAACCGTTTTGTGGCATATGATAAATTCCCTAAGCCCCGGACCTTTCGATTTTGGTCAAAAATGTAAATTTCAAAAGTGCCCCATTTTCTGCTTTAAACTTTAGGTACTATCCCAAAATGTATCATTAAGGTGACAGAAGTTGATTTCGGAGCATCATTTTTGAACAGGAGCTTTAACCGTTTTGTGGCATAAGAGAAATTCCCTAAGCCCCGGACCTGTCGATTTTGGTCAAAAATGAAAATTTCAAAAGTGCCCCAATTTCTGCTTTAAACTTTAGGTACTATCCCAAAATGTATCACTAAGGTGACAGAAGTTGATTTCGGAGCATCATTTTTGAACAGGAGCTTCAACCGTTTTGTGGCATATGATAAATTCCCTAAGCCCGGACCTGTAGATTTTGGTCAAAAATTAAAATTTCAAAAGTGCCCCAATTTCTGCTTTAAACTTTAGGTACTATACCAAAATATATCACTAAGGTGACAGAAGTTGATTTCGAAGCATCTTTTTGAACAGGAGCTTCAAACATTTTGTGGCATATGAGAAATTCCCTAATCCCCGGACCGGTCGATTTTGGTCAAAAATGAAAATTTCAAAAGTGCCCCAATTTCTGCTTTAAACTTTAGGTACTATCCCAAAATGTATCACTAAGGTGACAGAAGTTGATTTCGGAGCATCATTTTTGAACTGGAGCTTCAACCATTTTGTGGCATATGAGAAATTCCCTAAGCCCCGGACCTGTCGATTTTGGTCAAAAATGTAAATTTCAAAAGTGCCCCAATTTCTGCTTTAAACTTTAGGTACTATCCCAAAATGTATCACTGAGGTGACAGAAGTTGATTTCGGAGCATCATTTTTGAACAGGAGCTTCAACCGTTTTGTGGCATATGAGAAATTCCCTAAGCCCCGAACCTGTCGATTTTGGTCAAAAATGTAAATTTCAAAAGTGCCCCAATTTCTGCTTTAAACTTTAGGTACTATCCCAAAATGTATCACTAAGGTGACAGAAGTTGATTTCGGAGCATCATTTTTGAACAGGAGTTTCAACCGTTTTGTGGCATATGAGAAATTCCCTAAGCCCCGGACCTGTCGATTTTGGTCAAAAATGAAAATTTCAAAAGTGCCCCAATTTCTGCTTTAAATTTTAGGTACTATAGCAAAATATATCACTAAGGTGACAGAAGTTGATTTCGGAGCATCATTTTTGAACAGGAGCTTCTACCGTTTTGTGGCATATGAGAAATTCCCTAAACCTGTCGATTTTGGTCAAAAATGTAGATTTCAAAAGTGCCCCAATTTCTGCTTTAAACTTTAGGTACTATCCCAAAACGCATCACTAAGGTGACAGAAGTTGATTTCGGAGCATCATTTTTGAACAGGAGCTTCAAACGTTTTGTGGCACATGAGAAATTCCCTAAGCCCCGGACCTGTCGATTTTGGTCAAAAATGAAAATTTCAAAAGTGCCCCAATTTCTGCTTTAAACTTTAGGTACTATACCAAAATGTATCATTAAGGTGACAGAAGTTGATTTCGAAGCATCATTTTTGAACAGGAGCTTCAACCATTTTGTGGCATATGAGAAATTCCCTAAGCCCCGGACCTGTCGATTTTGGTCAAAAATTAAAATTTCAAAAGTGCCCCAATTTCTGCTTTAAACTTTAGGTACTATACCAAAATGTATCATTAAGGTGACAGAAGTTGATTTCGGAACATCATTTTTGAACAGGAGCTTTAATCGTTTTGTGGCATAAAAGAAATTCCCTAAGCCCCGGACCTGTCGATTTTGGTCAAAAATGAAAATTTCAAAAGTGCCCCAATTTCTGCTTTAAACTTTAGGTACTATCCCAAAATGTATCATTAAGGTGACAGAAGTTGATTTCGGAGCATCATTTTTGAACAGGAGCTTCAACCGTTTTGTGGCATATGAGAAATTCCCAAAGCCCCGGACCTGTCGATTTTGGTCAAAAATGAAAATTTCAAAAGTGCCCCAATTTCTGCTTTAAACTTTAGGTACTATCCCAAAATGTATCACTAAGGTGACTGAAGTTGATTTCGGAGCATCATTTTTGAACAGGAGCTTCAACCGTTTTGTGGCATATGATAAATTCCCTAAGCCCGGACCTGTAGATTTTGGTCAAAAATTAAAATTTCAAAAGTGCCCCAATTTCTGCTTTAAACTTTAGGTACTATACCAAAATATATCACTAAGGTGACAGAAGTTGATTTCGGAGCATCATGTTTGAACAGGAGCTTCAACCGTTTTGTGGCATATGAGAAATTCCCTAAGCCCCGGACCTGTCGATTTTGGTCAAAAATGAAAATTTTAAAAGTGCCCCAATTTCTGCTTTAAACTTTGGGTACTATCCCAAAATGTATCACTAAGGTGACAGAAGTTGATTTCGGAGCATCATTTTTGAACAGGAGCTTCAACCGTTTTGTGGCATATGAGAAATTCCCTAAGCCCCGGACCTGTCGATTTTGGTCAAAAATGTAAATTTCAAAAGTACCCCAATTTCTGCTTTAAACTTTAGGTACTATCCCAAAATGTATCACTGAGGTGACAGAAGTTGATTTCGGAGCATCATTTTTGAACAGGAGATTCAACCGTTTTGTGGCATATGAGAAATTCCCTAAGCCCCGGACCAGTCGATTTTGATCAAAAATGAAAATTTCAAAGTGCCCCAATTTCTGCTTTAAACTTTAGGTACTATCCCAAACTGTATCACTAAGGTGACAGAAGTTGATTTCGGAGCATCAATTTTGAACAGGAGCTTCAACCGTTTTGTGGCATATGGGAAATTCCCTAAGCCCCGGACCTGTCGATTTTGGTCAAAAATGAAAATTTTAAAAGTGCCCCAATTTCTGCTTTAAACTTTAGGTACTATACCAAAATGTATCACTAAGGTGACAGAAGTTGATTTCGGAGCATCATTTTTGAACAGGAGCTTTAACCGTTTTGTGGCACATGAGAAATTCCCTAAGCCACGGACCTGTCGATTTTGGTCAAAAATGAAAATTTCAAAAGTGCCCCAATTTCTGCTTTAAACTTTAGGTACTATCCCAAAATGTATCATTAAGGTGACAGAAGTTGATTTCGGAACATCATTTTTGAACAGGAGCTTTAAACGTTTTGTGGCATAAAAGAAATTCCCTAAGCCCCGGACCTGTCGATTTTGGTCAAAAATGAAAATTTCAAAAGTGCCCCAATTTCTGCTTTAAACTGTAGGTACTATCCCAAAATGTATCACTAAGGTGACAGAAGTTGATTTCGGAGCATCATTTTTGAACAGGAGCTTCAACCGTTTTGTGGCACATGAGAAATTACCTAAGCCGCGGACCTGTCGATTTTGGTCAAAAAATGAAAATTTCAAAAGTGCCCCAACTTCTGCTTTAAACTTTAGGTACTATCCCAAAATGTATCATTAAGGTGACAGAAGTTGATTTCGGAACATCATTTTTGAACAGGAGCTTTAAACGTTTTGTGGCATAAAAGAAATTCCCTAAGCCCCGGACCTGTCGATTTTGGTCAAAAATGAAAATTTCAAAAGTGCCCCAATTTCTGCTTTAAACTGTAGGTACTATCACAAAATGTATCACTAAGGTGACAGAAGTTGATTTCGGAGCATCATTTTTGAACAGGAGCTTCAACCATTTTGTGGCACATGAGAAATTCCCTAAGCCCCGGACCTGTCGATTTTGGTCAAAAATGAAAATTTCAAAAGTGCCCCAATTTCTGCTATAAACTTTAGGTACTATCCCAAAATGTATCACTATGGTGACAGAAGTTGATTTCGGAGCATCATTTTTGAACAGGAGCTTCAACCATTTTGTGGCATATGAGAAATTCCCTAAGCCCCGGACCTGTCGATTTTGGTCAAAAATGTAAATTTCAAAAGTACCCCAATTTCTGCTTTAAACTTTAGGTACTGTCCCAAAATGTATCACTGAGGTGACAGAAGTTGATTTCGGAGCATCATTTTTGAACAGGAGATTCAACCGTTTTGTGGCATATGAGAAATTCCCTAAGCCCCGGACCAGTCGATTTTGATCAAAAATGAAAATTTCAAAGTGCCCCAATTTCTGCTTTAAACTTTAGGTACTATCCCAAACTGTATCACTAAGGTGACAGAAGTTGATTTCGGAGCATCATTTTTGAACAGGAGCTTCAACCGTTTTGTGGCATATGGGAAATTCTCTAAGCCCCGCACCTGTCAATTTTGGTCAAAAATGAAAATTTCAAAAGTGCCCCAATTTCTGCTTTTTAATTTAGGTACTATCCCAAAATCTATCACTGAGGTGACAGAAGTTGATTTCGGAGCATCATTTTTGAACAGGAGCTTCAACCATTTTGTGGCACATGAGAAATTCCCTAAGCCCCGGAACTGTCGATTTTGGTCAAAAATTTAAATTTCAAAAGTGCCCCAATTTCTGCTTTAAACTTTAGGTACTATACCAAAATGTATCACTAAGGTGACAGAAGTTGATTTCGGAGCATCATTTTTGAAAAGGAGCTTCAACCATTTTGTGGCATATGAGAAATTCCCTAAGCACCGGACCTGTCGATTTTGGTCAAAAATGAAAATTTCAAAAGTGCCCCAATTTCTGCTTTAAACTTTAGGTACTATCCCAAAATGTATCACTAAGGTGACAGAAGTTGATTTCGGAGCATCATTTTTGAACAGGAGCTTCAACCATTTTGTGGCATATGATAAATTCCCTAAGCCCCGGACCTTTCGATTTTGGTCAAAAATGAAAATTTCAAAAGTGCCCCATTTTCTGCTTTAAACTTTAGGTACTATCCCAAAATGTATCACTAAGGTGACAGAAGTTGATTTCGGAGCATCATTTTTGAACAGGAGCTTCAACCATTTTGTGGCATATGATAAATTCCCTAAGCCCCGGACCTTTCGATTTTGGTCAAAAATGAAAATTTCAAAAGTGCCCCATTTTCTGCTTTAAACTTTAGGTACTATCCCAAAATGTATCATTAAGGTGACAGAAGTTGATTTCGGAGCATCATTTTTGAACAGGAGCTTCAACCGTTTTGTGGCATATGATAAATTCCCTAAGCCCGGACCTGTCGATTTTGGTCAAAAATTTAAATTTCAAAAGTGCCCCAATTTCTGCTTTAAACTTTAGGTACTATACCAAAATATATCACTAAGGTGACAGAAGTTGATTTCGGAGCATCATGTTTGAACAGGAGCTTCAACCGTTTTGTGGCATATGAGAAATTCCCTAAGCCCCGGACCTGTCGATTTTGGTCAAAAATGTAAATTTCAAAAGTACCCCAATTTCTGCTTTAAACTTTAGGTACTATCCCAAAATGTATCACTGAGGTGACAGAAGTTGATTTCGGAGCATCATTTTTGAACAGGAGATTCAACCGTTTTGTGGCATATGGGAAATTCCCTAAGCCCCGGACCAGTCGATTTTGATCAAAAATGAAAATTTCAAAGTGCCCCAATTTCTGCTTTAAACTTTAGGTACTATCCCAAACTGTATCACTAAGGTGACAGAAGTTGATTTCGGAGCATCATTTTTGAACAGGAGCTTCAACCGTTTTGTGGCATATGGGAAATTCCCTAAGCCCCGGACCTGTCGATTTTGGTCAAAAATGAAAATTTCAAAAGTGCCCCAATTTCTGCTTTTTAGTTTAGGTACTATCCCAAAATCTATCACTGAGGTGACAGAAGTTGATTTCGGAGCATCATTTTTGAACAGGAGCTTCAACCATTTTGTGGCATATGAGAAATTCCCTAAGCCCCGGACCTGTCGATTTTGGTCAAAAATGTAAATTTCAAAAGTGCCCCAATTTCTGCTTTAAACTTTAGGTACTATACCAAAATGTATCACTAAGGTGACAGAAGTTGATTTCGGAGCATCATTTTTGAACAGGAGCTTCAACCGTTTTGTGGCATATGATAAATTCCCTAAGCCCGGACCTGTAGATTTTGGTCAAAAATTAAAATTTCAAAAGTGCCCCAATTTCTGCTTTAAACTTTAGGTACTATACCAAAATATATCACTAAGGTGACAGAAGTTGATTTCGGAGCATCATGTTTGAACAGGAGCTTCAACCGTTTTGTGGCATATGAGAAATTCCCTAAGCCCCGGACCTGTCGATTTTGGTCAAAAATGAAAATTTTAAAAGTGCCCCAATTTCTGCTTTAAACTTTGGGTACTATCCCAAAATGTATCACTAAGGTGACAGAAGTTGATTTCGGAGCATCATTTTTGAACAGGAGCTTCAACCGTTTTGTGGCATATGAGAAATTCCCTAAGCCCCGGACCTGTCGATTTTGGTCAAAAATGTAAATTTCAAAAGTACCCCAATTTCTGCTTTAAACTTTAGGTACTATCCCAAAATGTATCACTGAGGTGACAGAAGTTGATTTCGGAGCATCATTTTTGAACAGGAGATTCAACCGTTTTGTGGCATATGAGAAATTCCCTAAGCCCCGGACCAGTCGATTTTGATCAAAAATGAAAATTTCAAAGTGCCCCAATTTCTGCTTTAAACTTTAGGTACTATCCCAAACTGTATCACTAAGGTGACAGAAGTTGATTTCGGAGCATCAATTTTGAACAGGAGCTTCAACCGTTTTGTGGCATATGGGAAATTCCCTAAGCCCCGGACCTGTCGATTTTGGTCAAAAATGAAAATTTTAAAAGTGCCCCAATTTCTGCTTTAAACTTTAGGTACTATACCAAAATGTATCACTAAGGTGACAGAAGTTGATTTCGGAGCATCATTTTTGAACAGGAGCTTTAACCGTTTTGTGGCACATGAGAAATTCCCTAAGCCACGGACCTGTCGATTTTGGTCAAAAATGAAAATTTCAAAAGTGCCCCAATTTCTGCTTTAAACTTTAGGTACTATCCCAAAATGTATCATTAAGGTGACAGAAGTTGATTTCGGAACATCATTTTTGAACAGGAGCTTTAAACGTTTTGTGGCATAAAAGAAATTCCCTAAGCCCCGGACCTGTCGATTTTGGTCAAAAATGAAAATTTCAAAAGTGCCCCAATTTCTGCTTTAAACTGTAGGTACTATCCCAAAATGTATCACTAAGGTGACAGAAGTTGATTTCGGAGCATCATTTTTGAACAGGAGCTTCAACCGTTTTGTGGCACATGAGAAATTACCTAAGCCGCGGACCTGTCGATTTTGGTCAAAAAATGAAAATTTCAAAAGTGCCCCAACTTCTGCTTTAAACTTTAGGTACTATCCCAAAATGTATCATTAAGGTGACAGAAGTTGATTTCGGAACATCATTTTTGAACAGGAGCTTTAAACGTTTTGTGGCATAAAAGAAATTCCCTAAGCCCCGGACCTGTCGATTTTGGTCAAAAATGAAAATTTCAAAAGTGCCCCAATTTCTGCTTTAAACTGTAGGTACTATCCCAAAATGTATCACTAAGGTGACAGAAGTTGATTTCGGAGCATCATTTTTGAACAGGAGCTTCAACCATTTTGTGGCACATGAGAAATTCCCTAAGCCGCGGACCTGTCGATTTTGGTCAAAAATGAAAATTTCAAAAGTGCCCCAACTTCTGCTTTAAACTTTAGGTACTATACCAAAATGTATCACTAAGGTGACAGAAGTTGATTTCGAAGCATAATTTTTGAACAGGAGCTTCAACCATTTTGTGGCATATGAGAAATTCCCTAAGCCCCGGACCTGTCGATTTTGGTCAAAAATGAAAATTTCAAAAGTGCCCCAATTTCTGCTATAAACTTTAGGTACTATCCCAAAATGTATCACTATGGTGACAGAAGTTGATTTCGGAGCATCATTTTTGAACAGGAGCTTCATCCATTTTGTGGCATATGAGAAATTCCCTAAGCCCCGGACCTGTCGATTTTGGTCAAAAATGTAAATTTCAAAAGTACCCCAATTTCTGCTTTAAACTTTAGGTACTGTCCCAAAATGTATCACTGAGGTGACAGAAGTTGATTTCGGAGCATCATTTTTGAACAGGAGATTCAACCGTTTTGTGGCATATGAGAAATTCCCTAAGCCCCGGACCAGTCGATTTTGATCAAAAATGAAAATTTCAAAGTGCCCCAATTTCTGCTTTAAACTTTAGGTACTATCCCAAACTGTATCACTAAGGTGACAGAAGTTGATTTCGGAGCATCATTTTTGAACAGGAGCTTCAACCGTTTTGTGGCATATGGGAAATTCTCTAAGCCCCGCACCTGTCAATTTTGGTCAAAAATGAAAATTTCAAAAGTGCCCCAATTTCTGCTTTTTAATTTAGGTACTATCCCAAAATCTATCACTGAGGTGACAGAAGTTGATTTCGGAGCATCATTTTTGAACAGGAGCTTCAACCATTTTGTGGCACATGAGAAATTCCCTAAGCCCCGGAACTGTCGATTTTGGTCAAAAATTTAAATTTCAAAAGTGCCCCAATTTCTGCTTTAAACTTTAGGTACTATACCAAAATGTATCACTAAGGTGACAGAAGTTGATTTCGGAGCATCATTTTTGAACAGGAGCTTCAACCATTTTGTGGCATATGAGAAATTCCCTAAGCACCGGACCTGTCGATTTTGGTCAAAAATGAAAATTTCAAAAGTGCCCCAATTTCTGCTTTAAACTTTAGGTACTATCCCAAAATGTATCACTAAGGTGACAGAAGTTGATTTCGGAGCATCATTTTTGAACAGGAGCTTCAACCATTTTGTGGCATATGATAAATTCCCTAAGCCCCGGACCTTTCGATTTTGGTCAAAAATGTAAATTTCAAAAGTGCCCCATTTTCTGCTTTAAACTTTAGGTACTATCCCAAAATGTATCACTAAGGTGACAGAAGTTGATTTCGGAGCATCATTTTTGAACAGGAGCTTCAACCATTTTGTGGCATATGATAAATTCCCTAAGCCCCGGACCTTTCGATTTTGGTCAAAAATGAAAATGTCAAAAGTGCCCCATTTTCTGCTTTAAACTTTAGGTACTATCCCAAAATGTATCATTAAGGTGACAGAAGTTGATTTCGGAGCATCATTTTTGAACAGGAGCTTCAACCGTTTTGTGGCATATGATAAATTCCCTAAGCCCGGACCTGTCGATTTTGGTCAAAAATTTAAATTTCAAAAGTGCCCCAATTTCTGCTTTAAACTTTAGGTACTATACCAAAATATATCACTAAGGTGACAGAAGTTGATTTCGGAGCATCATGTTTGAACAGGAGCTTCAACCGTTTTGTGGCATATGAGAAATTCCCTAAGCCCCGGACCTGTCGATTTTGGTCAAAAATGTAAATTTCAAAAGTGCCCCAATTTCTGCTTTAAACTTTAGGTACTATCCCAAAATGTATCACTGAGGTGACAGAAGTTGATTTCGGAGCATCATTTTTGAACAGGAGATTCAACCGTTTTGTGGCATATGGGAAATTCCCTAAGCCCCGGACCAGTCGATTTTGATCAAAAATGAAAATTTCAAAGTGCCCCAATTTCTGCTTTAAACTTTAGGTACTATCCCAAACTGTATCACTAAGGTGACAGAAGTTGATTTCGGAGCATCATTTTTGAACAGGAGCTTCAACCGTTTTGTGGCATATGGGAAATTCCCTAAGCCCCGGACCTGTCGATTTTGGTCAAAAATGAAAATTTCAAAAGTGCCCCAATTTCTGCTTTTTAGTTTAGGTACTATCCCAAAATCTATCACTGAGGTGACAGAAGTTGATTTCGGAGCATCATTTTTGAACAGGAGCTTCAACCATTTTGTGGCATATGAGAAATTCCCTAAGCCCCGGACCTGTCGATTTTGGTCAAAAATGTAAATTTCAAAAGTGCCCCAATTTCTGCTTTAAACTTTAGGTACTATACCAAAATGTATCACTAAGGTGACAGAAGTTGATTTCGGAGCATCATTTTTGAACAGGAGCTTCAACCATTTTGTGGCATATGAGAAATTCCCTAAGCACCGGACCTGTCGATTTTGGTCAAAAATGAAAATTTCAAAAGTGCCCCAATTTCTGCTTTAAACTTTAGGTACTATCCCAAAATGTATCACTAAGGTGACAGAAGTTGATTTCGGAGCATCATTTTTGAACAGGAGCTTCAACCATTTTGTGGCATATGATAAATTCCCTAAGCCCCGGACCTTTCGATTTTGGTCAAAAATGTAAATTTCAAAAGTGCCCCATTTTCTGCTTTAAACTTTAGGTACTATCCCAAAATGTATCATTAAGGTGACAGAAGTTGATTTCGGAGCATCATTTTTGAACAGGAGCTTTAACCGTTTTGTGGCATAAGAGAAATTCCCTAAGCCCCGGACCTGTCGATTTTGGTCAAAAATGAAAATTTCAAAAGTGCCCCAATTTCTGCTTTAAACTTTAGGTACTATCCCAAAATGTATCACTAAGGTGACAGAAGTTGATTTCGGAGCATCATTTTTGAACAGGAGCTTCAACCGTTTTGTGGCATATGATAAATTCCCTAAGCCCCGGACCTGTCAATTTTGGTCAAAAATGAAAATTTCAAAAGTGCCCCAATTTCTGCTTTAAACTTTAGGTACTATCCCAAAATGTATCACTAAGGTGACAGAAGTTGATTTCGGAGCATCTTTTTTGATCAGGATCTTCAACCGTTTTGTGGCATATGAGAAATTCCCTAAGCCCCGGACCTGTCGATTTTGGTCAAAAATGAAAATTTCAAAAGTGCCCCAATTTCTGCTTTAAACTTTAGGTACTATCCCAAAATGTATCACTAAGGTGACAGAAGTTGATTTCGGAGCATCATTTTTGAACAGGAGCTTCAACCATTTTGTGGCATATGATAAATTCCCTAAGCCCGGACCTGTAGATTTTGGTCAAATATTAAAATTTCAAAAGTGCCCCAATTTCTGCTTTAAACTTTAGGTACTATACCAAAATATATCACTAAGGTGACAGAAGTTGATTTCGAAGCATCTTATTGAACAGGAGCTTCAAACATTTTGTGGCATATGAGAAATTCCCTAATCCCCGGACCTGTCGATTTTGGTCAAAAATGAAAATTTCAAAAGTGCCCCAATTTCTGCTTTAAACTTTAGGTACTATCCCAAAATGTATCACTAAGGTGACAGAAGTTGATTTCGGAGCATCATTTTTGAACAGGAGCTTCAACCATTTTGTGGCATATGAGAAATTCCCTAAGCCCCGAACCTGTCGATTTTGGTCAAAAATCTAAATTTCAAAAGTGCCCCAATTTCTGCTTTAAACTTTAGGTACTATCCCAAAATGTATCACTAAGGTGACAGAAGTTGATTTCGGAGCATCATTTTTGAACAGGAGTTTCAACCGTTTTGTGGCATATGAGAAATTCCCTAAGCCCCGGACCTGTCGATTTTGGTCAAAAATGAAAATTTCAAAAGTGCCCCAATTTCTGCTTTAAATTTTAGGTACTATACCAAAATGTATCATTAAGGTGACAGAAGTTGATTTCGAAGCATCATTTTTGAACAGGAGCTTCAACCATTTTGTGGCATATGAGAAATTCCCTAAGCCCCGGACCTGTCGATTTTGGTCAAAAATAAAAATTTCAAAAGTGCCCCAATTTCTGCTTTAAACTTTAGGTACTATACCAAAATGTATCATTAAGGTGACAGAAGTTGATTTCGGAACATCATTTTTGAACAGGAGCTTTAACCGTTTTGTGGCATAAAAGAAATTCCCTAAGCCCCGGACCTGTCGATTTTGGTCAAAAATGAAAATTTCAAAAGTGCCCCAATTTCTGCTTTAAACTTTAGGTACTATCCCAAAATGTATCATTAAGGTGACAGAAGTTCATTTCGGAGCATCATTTTTGAACAGGAGCTTCAACCATTTTGTGGCATAAGAGAAATTCCCTAAGCCCCGGACCTGTCGATTTTGGTCAAAAATGAAAATTTCAAAAGTGCCCCAATTTCTGCTTTAAACTTTAGGTACTATCCCAAAATGTATCATTAAGGTGACAGAAGTTCATTTCGGAGCATCATTTTTGAACAGGAGCTTCAACCATTTTGTGGCATATGAGAAATTCCCTAAGCCCCGGACCTGTCGATTTTGGTCAAAAATGTAAATTTCAAAAGTGCCCCAATTTCTACTTTAAAGTTTAGGTACTATCCCAAAATGTATCATTAAGGTGACAGAAGTTGATTTCGGAGCATCATTTTTGAACAGGAGCTTCAACCATTTTGTGGCATATGAGAAATTCCCTAAGCACCGGACCTGTCGATTTTGGTCAAAAATGAAAATTTCAAAAGTGCCCCAATTTCTGCTTTAAACTTTAGGTACTATCCCAAAATGTATCACTAAGGTGACAGAAGTTGATTTCGGAGCATCATTTTTGAACAGGAGCTTCAACCATTTTGTGGCATATGATAAATTCCCTAAGCCCCGGACCTTTCGATTTTGGTCAAAAATGTAAATTTCAAAAGTGCCCCATTTTCTGCTTTAAACTTTAGGTACTATCCCAAAATGTATCATTAAGGTGACAGAAGTTGATTTCGGAGCATCATTTTTGAACAGGAGCTTTAACCGTTTTGTGGCATAAGAGAAATTCCCTAAGCCCCGGACCTGTCGATTTTGGTCAAAAATGAAAATTTCAAAAGTGCCCCAATTTCTGCTTTAAACTTTAGGTACTATCCCAAAATGTATCACTAAGGTGACAGAAGTTGATTTCGGAGCATCATTTTTGAACAGGAGCTTCAACCGTTTTGTGGCATATGATAAATTCCCTAAGCCCCGGACCTGTCAATTTTGGTCAAAAATGAAAATTTCAAAAGTGCCCCAATTTCTGCTTTAAACTTTAGGTACTATCCCAAAATGTATCACTAAGGTGACAGAAGTTGATTTCGGAGCATCTTTTTTGATCAGGATCTTCAACCGTTTTGTGGCATATGAGAAATTCCCTAAGCCCCGGACCTGTCGATTTTGGTCAAAAATGAAAATTTCAAAAGTGCCCCAATTTCTGCTTTAAACTTTAGGTACTATCCCAAAATGTATCACTAAGGTGACAGAAGTTGATTTCGGAGCATCATTTTTGAACAGGAGCTTCAACCATTTTGTGGCATATGATAAATTCCCTAAGCCCGGACCTGTAGATTTTGGTCAAATATTAAAATTTCAAAAGTGCCCCAATTTCTGCTTTAAACTTTAGGTACTATACCAAAATATATCACTAAGGTGACAGAAGTTGATTTCGAAGCATCTTATTGAACAGGAGCTTCAAACATTTTGTGGCATATGAGAAATTCCCTAATCCCCGGACCTGTCGATTTTGGTCAAAAATGAAAATTTCAAAAGTGCCCCAATTTCTGCTTTAAACTTTAGGTACTATCCCAAAATGTATCACTAAGGTGACAGAAGTTGATTTCGGAGCATCATTTTTGAACAGGAGCTTCAACCATTTTGTGGCATATGAGAAATTCCCTAAGCCCCGAACCTGTCGATTTTGGTCAAAAATCTAAATTTCAAAAGTGCCCCAATTTCTGCTTTAAACTTTAGGTACTATCCCAAAATGTATCACTAAGGTGACAGAAGTTGATTTCGGAGCATCATTTTTGAACAGGAGTTTCAACCGTTTTGTGGCATATGAGAAATTCCCTAAGCCCCGGACCTGTCGATTTTGGTCAAAAATGAAAATTTCAAAAGTGCCCCAATTTCTGCTTTAAATTTTAGGTACTATACCAAAATGTATCATTAAGGTGACAGAAGTTGATTTCGAAGCATCATTTTTGAACAGGAGCTTCAACCATTTTGTGGCATATGAGAAATTCCCTAAGCCCCGGACCTGTCGATTTTGGTCAAAAATAAAAATTTCAAAAGTGCCCCAATTTCTGCTTTAAACTTTAGGTACTATACCAAAATGTATCATTAAGGTGACAGAAGTTGATTTCGGAACATCATTTTTGAACAGGAGCTTTAACCGTTTTGTGGCATAAAAGAAATTCCCTAAGCCCCGGACCTGTCGATTTTGGTCAAAAATGAAAATTTCAAAAGTGCCCCAATTTCTGCTTTAAACTTTAGGTACTATCCCAAAATGTATCATTAAGGTGACAGAAGTTCATTTCGGAGCATCATTTTTGAACAGGAGCTTCAACCATTTTGTGGCATAAGAGAAATTCCCTAAGCCCCGGACCTGTCGATTTTGGTCAAAAATGAAAATTTCAAAAGTGCCCCAATTTCTGCTTTAAACTTTAGGTACTATCCCAAAATGTATCATTAAGGTGACAGAAGTTCATTTCGGAGCATCATTTTTGAACAGGAGCTTCAACCATTTTGTGGCATATGAGAAATTCCCTAAGCCCCGGACCTGTCGATTTTGGTCAAAAATGTAAATTTCAAAAGTGCCCCAATTTCTACTTTAAAGTTTAGGTACTATCCCAAAATGTATCATTAAGGTGACAGAAGTTGATTTCGGAGCATCATTTTTGAACAGGAGCTTTAACCGTTTTGTGGCATAAGAGAAATTCCCTAAGCCCCGGACCTGTCGATTTTGGTCAAAAATGAAAATTTCAAAAGTGCCCCAATTTCTGCTTTAAACTTTAGGTACTATCCCAAAATGTATCATTAAGGTGACAGAAGTTCATTTCGGAGCATCATTTTTGAACAGGAGCTTCAACCATTTTGTGGCATATGAGAAATTCCCTAAGCCCCGGACCTGTCGATTTTGGTCAAAAATGTAAATTTCAAAAGTGCCCCAATTTCTGCTTTAAACTTTAGGTACTATCCCAAAATGTATCACTAAGGTGACAGAAGTTGATTTCGGAGCATCATTTTTGAACAAGAGCTTCAACCGTTTTGTGGCATATGGGAAATTCCCTAAGCCCCGGACCTGTCGATTTTGGTCAAAAATTTAAATTTCAAAAGTGCCCCAATTTCTGCTTTAAACTTTAGGTACTATCCCAAACAGTATCACTAAGGTGACAGAAGTTGATTTCGGAGCATCATTTTTGAACAGGAGCTTCAACCATTTTGTGGCATATGAGAAATTCCCTAAGCCCCGGACCTGTCGATTTTGGTCAAAAATTTAAATTTCAAAAGTGCCCCAATTTCTGCTTTAAACTTTAGGTACTATACCAAAATGTATCACTAAGGTGACAGAAGTTGATTTCGGAGCATCATTTTTGAACAGGAGCTTTAACCGTTTTGTGGCACATGAGAAATTCCCTAAGCCACGGACCTGTCGATTTTGGTCAAAAATGAAAATTTCAAAAGTGCCCCAATTTCTGCTTTAAACTTTAGGTACTATACCAAAATGTGTCACTAAGGTGACAGAAGTTGATTTCGAAGCATAATTTTTGAACAGGAGCTTCAACCATTTTGTGGCATATGAGAAATTCCCTAAGCCCCGGACCTGTCGATTTTGGTCAAAAATGAAAATTTCAAAAGTGCCCCAATTTCTGCTATAAACTTTAGGTACTATCCCAAAATGTATCACTATGGTGACAGAAGTTGATTTCGGAGCATCATTTTTGAACAGGAGCTTCAACCATTTTGTGGCATATGAGAAATTCCCTAAGCCCCGGACCTGTCGATTTTGGTCAAAAATGTAAATTTCAAAAGTGCCCCATTTTCTGCTTTAAACTTTAGGTACTATCCCAAAATGTATCACTAAGGTGACAGAAGTTGATTTCGGAGCATCATTTTTGAACAGGAGCTTCAACCATTTTGTGGCATATGATAAATTCCCTAAGCCCCGGACCTTTCGATTTTGGTCAAAAATGAAAATTTCAAAAGTGCCCCATTTTCTGCTTTAAACTTTAGGTACTATCCCAAAATGTATCATTAAGGTGACAGAAGTTGATTTCGGAGCATCATTTTTGAACAGGAGCTTCAACCGTTTTGTGGCATATGATAAATTCCCTAAGCCCGGACCTGTCGATTTTGGTCAAAAATTTTAATTTCAAAAGTGCCCCAATTTCTGCTTTAAACTTTAGGTACTATACCAAAATATATCACTAAGGTGACAGAAGTTGATTTCGGAGCATCATGTTTGAACAGGAGCTTCAACCGTTTTGTGGCATATGAGAAATTCCCTAAGCCCCGGACCTGTCGATTTTGGTCAAAAATGTAAATTTCAAAAGTACCCCAATTTCTGCTTTAAACTTTAGGTACTATCCCAAAATGTATCACTGAGGTGACAGAAGTTGATTTCGGAGCATCATTTTTGAACAGGAGATTCAACCGTTTTGTGGCATATGGGAAATTCCCTAAGCCCCGGACCAGTCGATTTTGATCAAAAATGAAAATTTCAAAGTGCCCCAATTTCTGCTTTAAACTTTAGGTACTATCCCAAACTGTATCACTAAGGTGACAGAAGTTGATTTCGGAGCATCATTTTCGAACAGGAGCTTCAACCGTTTTGTGGCATATGAGAAATTCCCTAAGCCCCGGACCTGTCGATTTTGGTCAAAAATGTAAATTTCAAAAGTGCCCCAATTTCTGCTTTAAACTTTAGGTACTATACCAAAATGTATCACTAAGGTGACAGAAGTTGATTTCGGAGCATCATTTTTGAACAGGAGCTTCAACCATTTTGTGGCATATGAGAAATTCCCTAAGCACCGGACCTGTCGATTTTGGTCAAAAATGAAAATTTCAAAAGTGCCCCAATTTCTGCTTTAAACTTTAGGTACTATCCCAAAATGTATCACTAAGGTGACAGAAGTTGATTTCGGAGCATCATTTTTGAACAGGAGCTTCAACCATTTTGTGGCATATGATAAATTCCCTAAGCCCCGGACCTTTCGATTTTGGTCAAAAATGAAAATTTCAAAAGTGCCCCAATTTCTGCTTTTTAGTTTAGGTACTATCCCAAAATCTATCACTGAGGTGACAGAAGTTGATTTCGGAGCATCATTTTTGAACAGGAGCTTCAACCATTTTGTGGCATATGAGAAATTCCCTAAGCCCCGGACCTGTCGATTTTGGTCAAAAATGTAAATTTCAAAAGTGCCCCAATTTCTGCTTTAAACTTTAGGTACTATACCAAAATGTATCACTAAGGTGACAGAAGTTGATTTCGGAGCATCATTTTTGAACAGGAGCTTCAACCATTTTGTGGCATATGAGAAATTCCCTAAGCACCGGACCTGTCGATTTTGGTCAAAAATGAAAATTTCAAAAGTGCCCCAATTTCTGCTTTAAACTTTAGGTACTATCCCAAAATGTAACACTAAGGTGACAGAAGTTGATTTCGGAGCATCATTTTTGAACAGGAGCTTCAACCATTTTGTGGCATATGATAAATTCCCTAAGCCCCGGACCTTTCGATTTTGGTCAAAAATGTAAATTTCAAAAGTGCCCCATTTTCTGCTTTAAACTTTAGGTACTATCCCAAAATGTATCATTAAGGTGACAGAAGTTGATTTCGGAGCATCATTTTTGAACAGGAGCTTTAACCGTTTTGTGGCATAAGAGAAATTCCCTAAGCCCCGGACCTGTCGATTTTGGTCAAAAATGAAAATTTCAAAAGTGCCCCAATTTCTGCTTTAAACTTTAGGTACTATCCCAAAATGTATCACTAAGGTGACAGAAGTTGATTTCGGAGCATCATTTTTGAACAGGAGCTTCAACCGTTTTGTGGCATATGATAAATTCCCTAAGCCCCGGACCTGTCAATTTTGGTCAAAAATGAAAATTTCAAAAGTGCACCAATTTCTGCTTTAAACTTTAGGTACTATCCCAAAATGTATCACTAAGGTGACAGAAGTTGATTTCGGAGCATCTTTTTTGATCAGGATCTTCAACCGTTTTGTGGCATATGAGAAATTCCCTAAGCCCCGGACCTGTCGATTTTGGTCAAAAATGAAAATTTCAAAAGTGCCCCAATTTCTGCTTTAAACTTTAGGTACTATCCCAAAATGTATCACTAAGGTGACAGAAGTTGATTTCGGAGCATCATTTTTGAACAGGAGCTTCAACCATTTTGTGGCATATGATAAATTCCCTAAGCCCGGACCTGTAGATTTTGGTCAAATATTAAAATTTCAAAAGTGCCCCAATTTCTGCTTTAAACTTTAGGTACTATACCAAAATATATCACTAAGGTGACAGAAGTTGATTTCGAAGCATCTTATTGAACAGGAGCTTCAAACATTTTGTGGCATATGAGAAATTCCCTAATCCCCGGACCTGTCGATTTTGGTCAAAAATGAAAATTTCAAAAGTGCCCCAATTTCTGCTTTAAACTTTAGGTACTATCCCAAAATGTATCACTAAGGTGACAGAAGTTGATTTCGGAGCATCATTTTTGAACAGGAGCTTCAACCATTTTGTGGCATATGAGAAATTCCCTAAGCCCCGGACCTGTTGATTTTGGTCAAAAATGTAAATTTCAAAAGTGCCCCAATTTCTGCTTTAAACTTTAGGTACTATCCCAAAATGTATCACTGAGGTGACAGAAGTTGATTTCGGAGCATCATTTTTGAACAGGAGCTTCAACCGTTTTGTGGCATATGAGAAATTCCCTAAGCCCCGAACCTGTCGATTTTGGTCAAAAATCTAAATTTCAAAAGTGCCCCAATTTCTGCTTTAAACTTTAGGTACTATCCCAAAATGTATCACTAAGGTGACAGAAGTTTATTTCGGAGCATCATTTTTGAACAGGAGTTTCAACCGTTTTGTGGCATATGAGAAATTCCCTAAGCCCCGGACCTGTCGATTTTGGTCAAAAATGAAAATTTCAAAAGTGCCCCAATTTCTGCTTTAAATTTTAGGTACTATAGCAAAATATATCACTAAGGTGACAGAAGTTGATTTCGGAGCATCATTTTTGAACAGGAGCTTCAAACGTTTTGTGGCACATGAGAAATTCCCTAAGCCCCGGACCTGTCGATTTTGGTCAAAAATGAAAATTTCAAAAGTGCCCCAATTTCTGCTTTAAACTTTAGGTACTATACCAAAATGTATCATTAAGGTGACAGAAGTTGATTTCGAAGCATCATTTTTGAACAGGAGCTTCAACCATTTTGTGGCATATGAGAAATTCCCTAAGCCCCGGACCTGTCGATTTTGGTCAAAAATAAAAATTTCAAAAGTGCCCCAATTTCTGCTTTAAACTTTAGGTACTATACCAAAATGTATCATTAAGGTGACAGAAGTTGATTTCGGAACATCATTTTTGAACAGGAGCTTTAACCGTTTTGTGGCATAAAAGAAATTCCCTAAGCCCCGGACCTGTCGATTTTGGTCAAAAATGAAAATTTCAAAAGTGCCCCAATTTCTACTTTAAAGTTTAGGTACTATCCCAAAATGTATCATTAAGGTGACAGAAGTTGATTTCGGAGCATCATTTTTGAACAGGAGCTTTAACCGTTTTGTGGCATAAGAGAAATTCCCTAAGCCCCGGACCTGTCGATTTTGGTCAAAAATGAAAATTTCAAAAGTGCCCCAATTTCTGCTTTAAACTTTAGGTACTATCCCAAAATGTATCATTAAGGTGACAGAAGTTCATTTCGGAGCATCATTTTTGAACAGGAGCTTCAACCATTTTGTGGCATATGAGAAATTCCCTAAGCCCCGGACCTGTCGATTTTGGTCAAAAATGTAAATTTCAAAAGTGCCCCAATTTCTGCTTTAAACTTTAGGTACTATCCCAAAATGTATCACTAAGGTGACAGAAGTTGATTTCGGAGCATCATTTTTGAACAAGAGCTTCAACCGTTTTGTGGCATATGGGAAATTCCCTAAGCCCCGGACCTGTCGATTTTGGTCAAAAATTTAAATTTCAAAAGTGCCCCAATTTCTGCTTTAAACTTTAGGTACTATCCCAAACAGTATCACTAAGGTGACAGAAGTTGATTTCGGAGCATCATTTTTGAACAGGAGCTTCAACCATTTTGTGGCATATGAGAAATTCCCTAAGCCCCGGACCTGTCGATTTTGGTCAAAAATTTAAATTTCAAAAGTGCCCCAATTTCTGCTTTAAACTTTAGGTACTATACCAAAATGTATCACTAAGGTGACAGAAGTTGATTTCGGAGCATCATTTTTGAACAGGAGCTTTAACCGTTTTGTGGCACATGAGAAATTCCCTAAGCCACGGACCTGTCGATTTTGGTCAAAAATGAAAATTTCAAAAGTGCCCCAATTTCTGCTTTAAACTTTAGGTACTATACCAAAATGTGTCACTAAGGTGACAGAAGTTGATTTCGGAGCATCATTTTTGAACAGGAGATTCAACCGTTTTGTGGCATATGAGAAATTCCCTAAGCCCCGGACCAGTCGATTTTGATCAAAAATGAAAATTTCAAAGTGCCCCAATTTCTGCTTTAAACTTTAGGTACTATCCCAAACTGTATCACTAAGGTGACAGAAGTTGATTTCGGAGCATCATTTTTGAACAGGAGCTTCAACCGTTTTGTGGCATATGGGAAATTCTCTAAGCCCCGCACCTGTCAATTTTGGTCAAAAATGAAAATTTCAAAAGTGCCCCAATTTCTGCTTTTTAATTTAGGTACTATCCCAAAATCTATCACTGAGGTGACAGAAGTTGATTTCGGAGCATCATTTTTGAACAGGAGCTTCAACCATTTTGTGGCACATGAGAAATTCCCTAAGCCCCGGAACTGTCGATTTTGGTCAAAAATTTAAATTTCAAAAGTGCCCCAATTTCTGCTTTAAACTTTAGGTACTATCCCAAAATGTATCACTAAGGTGACAGAAGTTGATTTCGGAGCATCATTTTTGAACAGGAGCTTCAACCATTTTGTGGCATATGATAAATTCCCTAAGCCCCGGACCTTTCGATTTTGGTCAAAAATGAAAATTTCAAAAGTGCCCCATTTTCTGCTTTAAACTTTAGGTACTATCCCAAAATGTATCATTAAGGTGACAGAAGTTGATTTCGGAGCATCATTTTTGAACAGGAGCTTTAACCGTTTTGTGGCATAAGAGAAATTCCCTAAGCCCCGGACCTGTCGATTTTGGTCAAAAATGAAAATTTCAAAAGTGCCCCAATTTCTGCCTTAAACTTTAGGTACTATCCCAAAATGTATCACTAAGGTGACAGAAGTTGATTTCGGAGCATCATTTTTGAACAGGAGCTTCAACCGTTTTGTGGCATATGATAAATTCCCTAAGCCCGGACCTGTCGATTTTGGTCAAAAATTTAAATTTCAAAAGTGCCCCAATTTCTGCTTTAAACTTTAGGTACTATACCAAAATATATCACTAAGGTGACAGAAGTTGATTTCGGAGCATCATGTTTGAACAGGAGCTTCAACCGTTTTGTGGCATATGAGAAATTCCCTAAGCCCCGGACCTGTCGATTTTGGTCAAAAATGTAAATTTCAAAAGTACCCCAATTTCTGCTTTAAACTTTAGGTACTATCCCAAAATGTATCACTGAGGTGACAGAAGTTGATTTCGGAGCATCATTTTTGAACAGGAGATTCAACCGTTTTGTGGCATATGGGAAATTCCCTAAGCCCCGGACCAGTCGATTTTGATCAAAAATGAAAATTTCAAAGTGCCCCAATTTCTGCTTTAAACTTTAGGTACTATCCCAAACTGTATCACTAAGGTGACAGAAGTTGATTTCGGAGCATCATTTTTGAACAGGAGCTTCAACCGTTTTGTGGCAAATGGGAAATTCCCTAAGCCCCGGACCTGTCGATTTTGGTCAAAAATGAAAATTTCAAAAGTGCCCCAATTTCTGCTTTTTAGTTTAGGTACTATCCCAAAATCTATCACTGAGGTGACAGAAGTTGATTTCGGAGCATCATTTTTGAACAGGAGCTTCAACCATTTTGTGGCATATGAGAAATTCCCTAAGCCCCGAACCTGTCGATTTTGGTCAAAAATGTAAATTTCAAAAGTGCCCCAATTTCTGCTTTAAACTTTAGGTACTATCCCAAACAGTATCACTAAGGTGACAGAAGTTGATTTCGGAGCATCATTTTTGAACAAGAGCTTCAACCGTTTTGTGGCATATGGGAAATTCCCTAAGCCCCGGACCTGTCGATTTTGGTCAAAAATGAAAATTTCAAAAGTGCCCCAATTTCTGCTTTAAAGTTTAGGTACTATCCCAAAATGTATCACTGAGGTGACAGAAGTTGATTTCGGAGCATCATTTTTGAACAGGAGCTTCAACCATTTTGTGGCATATGAGAAATTCCCTAAGCCCCGGACCTGTCGATTTTGGTCAAAAATTTAAATTTCAAAAGTGCCCCAATTTCTGCTTTAAACTTTAGGTACTATACCAAAATGTATCACTATGGTGACAGAAGTTGATTTCGGAGCATCATTTTTGAACAGGAGCTTCAACCATTTTGTGGCATATGAGAAATTCCCTAAGCCCCGGACCTGTCGATTTTGGTCAAAAATGTAAATTTCAAAAGTACCCCAATTTCTGCTTTAAACTTTAGGTACTATCCCAAAATGTATCACTGAGGTGACAGAAGTTGATTTCGGAGCATCATTTTTGAACAGGAGATTCAACCATTTTGTGGCATATGAGAAATTCCCTAAGCCCCGGACCTGTCGATTTTGGTCAAAAATGTAAATTTCAAAAGTGCCCCAATTTCTGCTTTAAACTTTAGGTACTATCCCAAACAGTATCACTAAGGTGACAGAAGTTGATTTCGGAGCATCATTTTTGAACAAGAGCTTCAACCGTTTTGTGGCATATGGGAAATTCCCTAAGCCCCGGACCTGTCGATTTTGGTCAAAAATGAAAATTTCAAAAGTGCCCCTAATTTCTGCTTTAAAGTTTAGGTACTATCCCAAAATGTATCACTGAGGTGACAGAAGTTGATTTCGGAGCATCATTTTTGAACAGGAGCTTCAACCATTTTGTGGCATATGAGAAATTCCCTAAGCCCCGGACCTGTCGATTTTGGTCAAAAATTTAAATTTCAAAAGTGCCCCAATTTCTGCTTTAAACTTTAGGTACTATACCAAAATGTATCACTAAGGTGACAGAAGTTGATTTCGGAGCATCATTTTTGAACAGGAGCTTTAACCGTTTTGTGGCACATGAGAAATTCCCTAAGCCACGGACCTGTCGATTTTGGTCAAAAATGAAAATTTCAAAAGTGCCCCAATTTCTGCTTTAAACTTTAGGTACTATCCCAAAATGTATCACTAAGGTGACAGAAGTTGATTTCGGAGCATCATTTTTGAACAGGAGCTTCAACCGTTTTGTGGCACATGAGAAATTACCTAAGCCGCGGACCTGTCGATTTTGGTCAAAAATGAAAATTTCAAAAGTGCCCCAACTTCTGCTTTAAACTTTAGGTACTATCCCAAAATGTATCATTAAGGTGACAGAAGTTGATTTCGGAACATCATTTTTGAACAGGAGCTTTAAACGTTTTGTGGCATAAAAGAAATTCCCTAAGCCCCGGACCTGTCGATTTTGGTCAAAAATGAAAATTTCAAAAGTGCCCCAATTTCTGCTTTAAACTGTAGGTACTATCCCAAAATGTATCACTAAGGTGACAGAAGTTGATTTCGGAGCATCATTTTTGAACAGGAGCTTCAACCGTTTTGTGGCACATGAGAAATTCCCTAAGCCGCGGACCTGTCGATTTTGGTCAAAAATGAAAATTTCAAAAGTGCCCCAACTTCTGCTTTAAACTTTAGGTACTATACCAAAATGTATCACTAAGGTGACAGAAGTTGATTTCGAAGCATAATTTTTGAACAGGAGCTTCAACCATTTTGTGGCATATGAGAAATTCCCTAAGCCCCGGACCTGTCGATTTTGGTCAAAAATGAAAATTTCAAAAGTGCCCCAATTTCTGCTATAAACTTTAGGTACTATCCCAAAATGTATCACTATGGTGACAGAAGTTGATTTCGGAGCATCATTTTTGAACAGGAGCTTCAACCATTTTGTGGCATATGAGAAATTCCCTAAGCCCCGGACCTGTCGATTTTGGTCAAAAATGTAAATTTCAAAAGTACCCCAATTTCTGCTTTAAACTTTAGGTACTATCCCAAAATGTATCACTGAGGTGACAGAAGTTGATTTCGGAGCATCATTTTTGAACAGGAGATTCAACCGTTTTGTGGCATATGAGAAATTCCCTAAGCCCCGGACCAGTCGATTTTGATCAAAAATGAAAATTTCAAAGTGCCCCAATTTCTGCTTTAAACTTTAGGTACTATCCCAAACTGTATCACTAAGGTGACAGAAGTTGATTTCGGAGCATCATTTTTGAACAGGAGCTTCAACCGTTTTGTGGCATATGGGAAATTCTCTAAGCCCCGCACCTGTCAATTTTGGTCAAAAATGAAAATTTCAAAAGTGCCCCAATTTCTGCTTTTTAATTTAGGTACTATCCCAAAATCTATCACTGAGGTGACAGAAGTTGATTTCGGAGCATCATTTTTGAACAGGAGCTTCAACCATTTTGTGGCACATGAGAAATTCCCTAAGCCCCGGAACTGTCGATTTTGGTCAAAAATTTAAATTTCAAAAGTGCCCCAATTTCTGCTTTAAACTTTAGGTACTATCCCAAAATGTATCACTAAGGTGACAGAAGTTGATTTCGGAGCATCATTTTTGAACAGGAGCTTCAACCATTTTGTGGCATATGATAAATTCCCTAAGCCCCGGACCATTCGATTTTGGTCAAAAAAGAAAATTTCTAAAGTGCCCCATTTTCTGCTTTAAACTTTAGGTACTATCCCAAAATGTATCATTAAGGTGACAGAAGTTGATTTCGGAGCATCATTTTTGAACAGGAGCTTTAACCGTTTTGTGGCATAAGAGAAATTCCCTAAGCCCCGGACCTGTCGATTTTGGTCAAAAATGAAAATTTCAAAAGTGCCCCAATTTCTGCTTTAAACTTTAGGTACTATCCCAAAATGTATCACTAAGGTGACAGAAGTTGATTTCGGAGCATCATTTTTGAACAGGAGCTTCAACCGTTTTGTGGCATATGATAAATTCCCTAAGCCCGGACCTGTCGATTTTGGTCAAAAATTTAAATTTCAAAAGTGCCCCAATTTCTGCTTTAAACTTTAGGTACTATACCAAAATATATCACTAAGGTGACAGAAGTTGATTTCGGAGCATCATGTTTGAACAGGAGCTTCAACCGTTTTGTGGCATATGAGAAATTCCCTAAGCCCCGGACCTGTCGATTTTGGTCAAAAATGTAAATTTCAAAAGTACCCCAATTTCTGCTTTAAACTTTAGGTACTATTCCAAAATGTATCACTGAGGTGACAGAAGTTGATTTCGGAGCATCATTTTTGAACAGGAGATTCAACCGTTTTGTGGCATATGGGAAATTCCCTAAGCCCCGGACCAGTCGATTTTGATCAAAAATGAAAATTTCAAAGTGCCCCAATTTCTGCTTTAAACTTTAGGTACTATCCCAAACTGTATCACTAAGGTGACAGAAGTTGATTTCGGAGCATCATTTTTGAACAGGAGCTTCAACCGTTTTGTGGCATATGGGAAATTCCCTAAGCCCCGGACCTGTCGATTTTGGTCAAAAATGAAAATTTCAAAAGAGCCCCATTTTCTGCTTTAAACTTTAGGTACTATCCCAAAATGTATCATTAAGGTGACAGAAGTTGATTTCGGAGCATCATTTTTGAACAGGAGCTTTAACCGTTTTGTGGCATAAGAGAAATTCCCTAAGCCCCGGACCTGTCGATTTTGGTCAAAAATGAAAATTTCAAAAGTGCCCCAATTTCTGCCTTAAACTTTAGGTACTATCCCAAAATGTATCACTAAGGTGACAGAAGTTGATTTCGGAGCATCATTTTTGAACAGGAGCTTCAACCGTTTTGTGGCATATGATAAATTCCCTAAGCCCGGACCTGTCGATTTTGGTCAAAAATTTAAATTTCAAAAGTGCCCCAATTTCTGCTTTAAACTTTAGGTACTATACCAAAATATATCACTAAGGTGACAGAAGTTGATTTCGGAGCATCATGTTTGAACAGGAGCTTCAACCGTTTTGTGGCATATGAGAAATTCCCTAAGCCCCGGACCTGTCGATTTTGGTCAAAAATGTAAATTTCAAAAGTACCCCAATTTCTGCTTTAAACTTTAGGTACTATCCCAAAATGTATCACTGAGGTGACAGAAGTTGATTTCGGAGCATCATTTTTGAACAGGAGATTCAACCGTTTTGTGGCATATGGGAAATTCCCTAAGCCCCGGACCAGTCGATTTTGATCAAAAATGAAAATTTCAAAGTGCCCCAATTTCTGCTTTAAACTTTAGGTACTATCCCAAACTGTATCACTAAGGTGACAGAAGTTGATTTCGGAGCATCATTTTTGAATAGGAGCTTCAACCGTTTTGTGGCATATGGGAAATTCCCTAAGCCCCGGACCTGTCGATTTTGGTCAAAAATGAAAATTTCAAAAGTGCCCCAATTTCTGCTTTTTAGTTTAGGTACTATCCCAAAATCTATCACTGAGGTGACAGAAGTTGATTTCGGAGCATCATTTTTGAACAAGAGCTTCAACCGTTTTGTGGCATATGGGAAATTCCCTAAGCCCCGGACCTGTCGATTTTGGTCAAAAATTTAAATTTCAAAAGTGCCCCAATTTCTGCTTTAAACTTTAGGTACTATCCCAAACAGTATCACTAAGGTGACAGAAGTTGATTTCGGAGCATCATTTTTGAACAGGAGCTTCAACCATTTTGTGGCATATGAGAAATTCCCTAAGCCCCGGACCTGTCGATTTTGGTCAAAAATTTAAATTTCAAAAGTGCCCCAATTTCTGCTTTAAACTTTAGGTACTATACCAAAATGTATCACTAAGGTGACAGAAGTTGATTTCGGAGCATCATTTTTGAACAGGAGCTTTAACCGTTTTGTGGCACATGAGAAATTCCCTAAGCCACGGACCTGTCGATTTTGGTCAAAAATGAAAATTTCAAAAGTGCCCCAATTTCTGCTTTAAACTTTAGGTACTATACCAAAATGTGTCACTAAGGTGACAGAAGTTGATTTCGGAGCATCATTTTTGAACAGGAGATTCAACCGTTTTGTGGCATATGAGAAATTCCCTAAGCCCCGGACCAGTCGATTTTGATCAAAAATGAAAATTTCAAAGTGCCCCAATTTCTGCTTTAAACTTTAGGTACTATCCCAAACTGTATCACTAAGGTGACAGAAGTTGATTTCGGAGCATCATTTTTGAACAGGAGCTTCAACCGTTTTGTGGCATATGGGAAATTCTCTAAGCCCCGCACCTGTCAATTTTGGTCAAAAATGAAAATTTCAAAAGTGCCCCAATTTCTGCTTTTTAATTTAGGTACTATCCCAAAATCTATCACTGAGGTGACAGAAGTTGATTTCGGAGCATCATTTTTGAACAGGAGCTTCAACCATTTTGTGGCACATGAGAAATTCCCTAAGCCCCGGAACTGTCGATTTTGGTCAAAAATTTAAATTTCAAAAGTGCCCCAATTTCTGCTTTAAACTTTAGGTACTATCCCAAAATGTATCACTAAGGTGACAGAAGTTGATTTCGGAGCATCATTTTTGAACAGGAGCTTCAACCATTTTGTGGCATATGATAAATTCCCTAAGCCCCGGACCTTTCGATTTTGGTCAAAAATGAAAATTTCAAAAGTGCCCCATTTTCTGCTTTAAACTTTAGGTACTATCCCAAAATGTATCATTAAGGTGACAGAAGTTGATTTCGGAGCATCATTTTTGAACAGGAGCTTTAACCGTTTTGTGGCATAAGAGAAATTCCCTAAGCCCCGGACCTGTCGATTTTGGTCAAAAATGAAAATTTCAAAAGTGCCCCAATTTCTGCCTTAAACTTTAGGTACTATCCCAAAATGTATCACTAAGGTGACAGAAGTTGATTTCGGAGCATCATTTTTGAACAGGAGCTTCAACCGTTTTGTGGCATATGATAAATTCCCTAAGCCCGGACCTGTCGATTTTGGTCAAAAATTTAAATTTCAAAAGTGCCCCAATTTCTGCTTTAAACTTTAGGTACTATACCAAAATATATCACTAAGGTGACAGAAGTTGATTTCGGAGCATCATGTTTGAACAGGAGCTTCAACCGTTTTGTGGCATATGAGAAATTCCCTAAGCCCCGGACCTGTCGATTTTGGTCAAAAATGTAAATTTCAAAAGTACCCCAATTTCTGCTTTAAACTTTAGGTACTATCCCAAAATGTATCACTGAGGTGACAGAAGTTGATTTCGGAGCATCATTTTTGAACAGGAGATTCAACCGTTTTGTGGCATATGGGAAATTCCCTAAGCCCCGGACCAGTCGATTTTGATCAAAAATGAAAATTTCAAAGTGCCCCAATTTCTGCTTTAAACTTTAGGTACTATCCCAAACTGTATCACTAAGGTGACAGAAGTTGATTTCGGAGCATCATTTTTGAACAGGAGCTTCAACCGTTTTGTGGCAAATGGGAAATTCCCTAAGCCCCGGACCTGTCGATTTTGGTCAAAAATGAAAATTTCAAAAGTGCCCCAATTTCTGCTTTTTAGTTTAGGTACTATCCCAAAATCTATCACTGAGGTGACAGAAGTTGATTTCGGAGCATCATTTTTGAACAGGAGCTTCAACCATTTTGTGGCATATGAGAAATTCCCTAAGCCCCGAACCTGTCGATTTTGGTCAAAAATGTAAATTTCAAAAGTGCCCCAATTTCTGCTTTAAACTTTAGGTACTATCCCAAACAGTATCACTAAGGTGACAGAAGTTGATTTCGGAGCATCATTTTTGAACAAGAGCTTCAACCGTTTTGTGGCATATGGGAAATTCCCTAAGCCCCGGACCTGTCGATTTTGGTCAAAAATGAAAATTTCAAAAGTGCCCCAATTTCTGCTTTAAAGTTTAGGTACTATCCCAAAATGTATCACTGAGGTGACAGAAGTTGATTTCGGAGCATCATTTTTGAACAGGAGCTTCAACCATTTTGTGGCATATGAGAAATTCCCTAAGCCCCGGACCTGTCGATTTTGGTCAAAAATTTAAATTTCAAAAGTGCCCCAATTTCTGCTTTAAACTTTAGGTACTATACCAAAATGTATCACTATGGTGACAGAAGTTGATTTCGGAGCATCATTTTTGAACAGGAGCTTCAACCATTTTGTGGCATATGAGAAATTCCCTAAGCCCCGGACCTGTCGATTTTGGTCAAAAATGTAAATTTCAAAAGTACCCCAATTTCTGCTTTAAACTTTAGGTACTATCCCAAAATGTATCACTGAGGTGACAGAAGTTGATTTCGGAGCATCATTTTTGAACAGGAGATTCAACCATTTTGTGGCATATGAGAAATTCCCTAAGCCCCGGACCTGTCGATTTTGGTCAAAAATGTAAATTTCAAAAGTGCCCCAATTTCTGCTTTAAACTTTAGGTACTATCCCAAACAGTATCACTAAGGTGACAGAAGTTGATTTCGGAGCATCATTTTTGAACAAGAGCTTCAACCGTTTTGTGGCATATGGGAAATTCCCTAAGCCCCGGACCTGTCGATTTTGGTCAAAAATGAAAATTTCAAAAGTGCCCCTAATTTCTGCTTTAAAGTTTAGGTACTATCCCAAAATGTATCACTGAGGTGACAGAAGTTGATTTCGGAGCATCATTTTTGAACAGGAGCTTCAACCATTTTGTGGCATATGAGAAATTCCCTAAGCCCCGGACCTGTCGATTTTGGTCAAAAATTTAAATTTCAAAAGTGCCCCAATTTCTGCTTTAAACTTTAGGTACTATACCAAAATGTATCACTAAGGTGACAGAAGTTGATTTCGGAGCATCATTTTTGAACAGGAGCTTTAACCGTTTTGTGGCACATGAGAAATTCCCTAAGCCACGGACCTGTCGATTTTGGTCAAAAATGAAAATTTCAAAAGTGCCCCAATTTCTGCTTTAAACTTTAGGTACTATCCCAAAATGTATCACTAAGGTGACAGAAGTTGATTTCGGAGCATCATTTTTGAACAGGAGCTTCAACCGTTTTGTGGCACATGAGAAATTACCTAAGCCGCGGACCTGTCGATTTTGGTCAAAAATGAAAATTTCAAAAGTGCCCCAACTTCTGCTTTAAACTTTAGGTACTATCCCAAAATGTATCATTAAGGTGACAGAAGTTGATTTTGGAACATCATTTTTGAACAGGAGCTTTAAACGTTTTGTGGCATAAAAGAAATTCCCTAAGCCCCGGACCTGTCGATTTTGGTCAAAAATGAAAATTTCAAAAGTGCCCCAATTTCTGCTTTAAACTGTAGGTACTATCCCAAAATGTATCACTAAGGTGACAGAAGTTGATTTCGGAGCATCATTTTTGAACAGGAGCTTCAACCGTTTTGTGGCACATGAGAAATTCCCTAAGCCGCGGACCTGTCGATTTTGGTCAAAAATGAAAATTTCAAAAGTGCCCCAACTTCTGCTTTAAACTTTAGGTACTATACCAAAATGTATCACTAAGGTGACAGAAGTTGATTTCGAAGCATAATTTTTGAACAGGAGCTTCAACCATTTTGTGGCATATGAGAAATTCCCTAAGCCCCGGACCTGTCGATTTTGGTCAAAAATGAAAATTTCAAAAGTGCCCCAATTTCTGCTATAAACTTTAGGTACTATCCCAAAATGTATCACTATGGTGACAGAAGTTGATTTCGGAGCATCATTTTTGAACAGGAGCTTCAACCATTTTGTGGCATATGAGAAATTCCCTAAGCCCCGGACCTGTCGATTTTGGTCAAAAATGTAAATTTCAAAAGTACCCCAATTTCTGCTTTAAACTTTAGGTACTATCCCAAAATGTATCACTGAGGTGACAGAAGTTGATTTCGGAGCATCATTTTTGAACAGGAGATTCAACCGTTTTGTGGCATATGAGAAATTCCCTAAGCCCCGGACCAGTCGATTTTGATCAAAAATGAAAATTTCAAAGTGCCCCAATTTCTGCTTTAAACTTTAGGTACTATCCCAAACTGTATCACTAAGGTGACAGAAGTTGATTTCGGAGCATCATTTTTGAACAGGAGCTTCAACCATTTTGTGGCACATGAGAAATTCCCTAAGCCCCGGAACTGTCGATTTTGGTCAAAAATTTAAATTTCAAAAGTGCCCCAATTTCTGCTTTAAACTTTAGGTACTATCCCAAAATGTATCACTAAGGTGACAGAAGTTGATTTCGGAGCATCATTTTTGAACAGGAGCTTCAACCATTTTGTGGCATATGATAAATTCCCTAAGCCCCGGACCATTCGATTTTGGTCAAAAAAGAAAATTTCTAAAGTGCCCCATTTTCTGCTTTAAACTTTAGGTACTATCCCAAAATGTATCATTAAGGTGACAGAAGTTGATTTCGGAGCATCATTTTTGAACAGGAGCTTTAACCGTTTTGTGGCATAAGAGAAATTCCCTAAGCCCCGGACCTGTCGATTTTGGTCAAAAATGAAAATTTCAAAAGTGCCCCAATTTCTGCTTTAAACTTTAGGTACTATCCCAAAATGTATCACTAAGGTGACAGAAGTTGATTTCGGAGCATCATTTTTGAACAGGAGCTTCAACCGTTTTGTGGCATATGATAAATTCCCTAAGCCCGGACCTGTCGATTTTGGTCAAAAATTTAAATTTCAAAAGTGCCCCAATTTCTGCTTTAAACTTTAGGTACTATACCAAAATATATCACTAAGGTGACAGAAGTTGATTTCGGAGCATCATGTTTGAACAGGAGCTTCAACCGTTTTGTGGCATATGAGAAATTCCCTAAGCCCCGGACCTGTCGATTTTGGTCAAAAATGTAAATTTCAAAAGTACCCCAATTTCTGCTTTAAACTTTAGGTACTATTCCAAAATGTATCACTGAGGTGACAGAAGTTGATTTCGGAGCATCATTTTTGAACAGGAGATTCAACCGTTTTGTGGCATATGGGAAATTCCCTAAGCCCCGGACCAGTCGATTTTGATCAAAAATGAAAATTTCAAAGTGCCCCAATTTCTGCTTTAAACTTTAGGTACTATCCCAAACTGTATCACTAAGGTGACAGAAGTTGATTTCGGAGCATCATTTTTGAACAGGAGCTTCAACCGTTTTGTGGCATATGGGAAATTCCCTAAGCCCCGGACCTGTCGATTTTGGTCAAAAATGAAAATTTCAAAAGTGCCCCATTTTCTGCTTTAAACTTTAGGTACTATCCCAAAATGTATCATTAAGGTGACAGAAGTTGATTTCGGAGCATCATTTTTGAACAGGAGCTTTAACCGTTTTGTGGCATAAGAGAAATTCCCTAAGCCCCGGACCTGTCGATTTTGGTCAAAAATGAAAATTTCAAAAGTGCCCCAATTTCTGCCTTAAACTTTAGGTACTATCCCAAAATGTATCACTAAGGTGACAGAAGTTGATTTCGGAGCATCATTTTTGAACAGGAGCTTCAACCGTTTTGTGGCATATGATAAATTCCCTAAGCCCGGACCTGTCGATTTTGGTCAAAAATTTAAATTTCAAAAGTGCCCCAATTTCTGCTTTAAACTTTAGGTACTATACCAAAATATATCACTAAGGTGACAGAAGTTGATTTCGGAGCATCATGTTTGAACAGGAGCTTCAACCGTTTTGTGGCATATGAGAAATTCCCTAAGCCCCGGACCTGTCGATTTTGGTCAAAAATGTAAATTTCAAAAGTACCCCAATTTCTGCTTTAAACTTTAGGTACTATCCCAAAATGTATCACTGAGGTGACAGAAGTTGATTTCGGAGCATCATTTTTGAACAGGAGATTCAACCGTTTTGTGGCATATGGGAAATTCCCTAAGCCCCGGACCAGTCGATTTTGATCAAAAATGAAAATTTCAAAGTGCCCCAATTTCTGCTTTAAACTTTAGGTACTATCCCAAACTGTATCACTAAGGTGACAGAAGTTGATTTCGGAGCATCATTTTTGAATAGGAGCTTCAACCGTTTTGTGGCATATGGGAAATTCCCTAAGCCCCGGACCTGTCGATTTTGGTCAAAAATGAAAATTTCAAAAGTGCCCCAATTTCTGCTTTTTAGTTTAGGTACTATCCCAAAATCTATCACTGAGGTGACAGAAGTTGATTTCGGAGCATCATTTTTGAACAGGAGCTTCAACCATTTTGTGGCATATGAGAAATTCCCTAAGCCCCGGACCTGTCGATTTTGGTCAAAAATGTAAATTTCAAAAGTGCCCCAATTTCTGCTTTAAACTTTAGGTACTATCCCAAACAGTATCACTAAGGTGACAGAAGTTGATTTCGGAGCATCATTTTTGAACAAGAGCTTCAACCGTTTTGTGGCATATGGGAAATTCCCTAAGCCCCGGACCTGTCGATTTTGGTCAAAAATGAAAATTTCAAAAGTGCCCCAATTTCTGCTTTAAAGTTTAGGTACTATCCCAAAATGTATCACTGAGGTGACAGAAGTTGATTTCGGAGCATCATTTTTGAACAGGAGCTTCAACCATTTTGTGGCATATGAGAAATTCCCTAAGCCCCGGACCTGTCGATTTTGGTCAAAAATTTAAATTTCAAAAGTGCCCCAATTTCTGCTTTAAACTTTAGGTACTATACCAAAATGTATCACTAAGGTGACAGAAGTTGATTTCGGAGCATCATTTTTGAACAGGAGCTTTAACCGTTTTGTGGCACATGAGAAATTCCCTAAGCCACGGACCTGTCGATTTTGGTCAAAAATGAAAATTTCAAAAGTGCCCCAATTTCTGCTTTAAACTTTAGGTACTATCCCAAAATGTATCATTAAGGTGACAGAAGTTGATTTCGGAACATCATTTTTGAACAGGAGCTTTAAACGTTTTGTGGCATAAAAGAAATTCCCTAAGCCCCGGACCTGTCGATTTTGGTCAAAAATGAAAATTTCAAAAGTGCCCCAATTTCTGCTTTAAACTGTAGGTACTATCCCAAAATGTATCACTAAGGTGACAGAAGTTGATTTCGGAGCATCATTTTTGAACAGGAGCTTCAACCGTTTTGTGGCACATGAGAAATTACCTAAGCCGCGGACCTGTCGATTTTGGTCAAAAATGAAAATTTCAAAAGTGCCCCAACTTCTGCTTTAAACTTTAGGTACTATCCCAAAATGTATCATTAAGGTGACAGAAGTTGATTTCGGAACATCATTTTTGAACAGGAGCTTTAAACGTTTTGTGGCATAAAAGAAATTCCCTAAGCCCCGGACCTGTCGATTTTGGTCAAAAATGAAAATTTCAAAAGTGCCCCAATTTCTGCTTTAAACTGTAGGTACTATCCCAAAATGTATCACTAAGGTGACAGAAGTTGATTTCGGAGCATCATTTTTGAACAGGAGCTTCAACCGTTTTGTGGCACATGAGAAATTCCCTAAGCCGCGGACCTGTCGATTTTGGTCAAAAATGAAAATTTCAAAAGTGCCCCAACTTCTGCTTTAAACTTTAGGTACTATACCAAAATGTATCACTAAGGTGACAGAAGTTGATTTCGAAGCATAATTTTTGAACAGGAGCTTCAACCATTTTGTGGCATATGAGAAATTCCCTAAGCCCCGGACCTGTCGATTTTGGTCAAAAATGAAAATTTCAAAAGTGCCCCAATTTCTGCTATAAACTTTAGGTACTATCCCAAAATGTATCACTATGGTGACAGAAGTTGATTTCGGAGCATCATTTTTGAACAGGAGCTTCAACCATTTTGTGGCATATGAGAAATTCCCTAAGCCCCGGACCTGTCGATTTTGGTCAAAAATGTAAATTTCAAAAGTACCCCAATTTCTGCTTTAAACTTTAGGTACTATCCCAAAATGTATCACTGAGGTGACAGAAGTTGATTTCGGAGCATCATTTTTGAACAGGAGATTCAACCGTTTTGTGGCATATGAGAAATTCCCTAAGCCCCGGACCAGTCGATTTTGATCAAAAATGAAAATTTCAAAGTGCCCCAATTTCTGCTTTAAACTTTAGGTACTATCCCAAACTGTATCACTAAGGTGACAGAAGTTGATTTCGGAGCATCATTTTTGAACAGGAGCTTCAACCGTTTTGTGGCATATGGGAAATTCTCTAAGCCCCGCACCTGTCAATTTTGGTCAAAAATGAAAATTTCAAAAGTGCCCCAATTTCTGCTTTTTAATTTAGGTACTATCCCAAAATCTATCACTGAGGTGACAGAAGTTGATTTCGGAGCATCATTTTTGAACAGGAGCTTCAACCATTTTGTGGCACATGAGAAATTCCCTAAGCCCCGGAACTGTCGATTTTGGTCAAAAATTTAAATTTCAAAAGTGCCCCAATTTCTGCTTTAAACTTTAGGTACTATCCCAAAATGTATCACTAAGGTGACAGAAGTTGATTTCGGAGCATCATTTTTGAACAGGAGCTTCAACCATTTTGTGGCATATGATAAATTCCCTAAGCCCCGGACCTTTCGATTTTGGTCAAAAATGAAAATTTCAAAAGTGCCCCATTTTCTGCTTTAAACTTTAGGTACTATCCCAAAATGTATCATTAAGGTGACAGAAGTTGATTTCGGAGCATCATTTTTGAACAGGAGCTTTAACCGTTTTGTGGCATAAGAGAAATTCCCTAAGCCCCGGACCTGTCGATTTTGGTCAAAAATGAAAATTTCAAAAGTGCCCCAATTTCTGCTTTAAACTTTAGGTACTATCCCAAAATGTATCACTAAGGTGACAGAAGTTGATTTCGGAGCATCATTTTTGAACAGGAGCTTCAACCGTTTTGTGGCATATGATAAATTCCCTAAGCCCGGACCTGTCGATTTTGGTCAAAAATTTAAATTTCAAAAGTGCCCCAATTTCTGCTTTAAACTTTAGGTACTATACCAAAATATATCACTAAGGTGACAGAAGTTGATTTCGGAGCATCATGTTTGAACAGGAGCTTCAACCGTTTTGTGGCATATGAGAAATTCCCTAAGCCCCGGACCTGTCGATTTTGGTCAAAAATGTAAATTTCAAAAGTACCCCAATTTCTGCTTTAAACTTTAGGTACTATCCCAAAATGTATCACTGAGGTGACAGAAGTTGATTTCGGAGCATCATTTTTGAACAGGAGATTCAACCGTTTTGTGGCATATGGGAAATTCCCTAAGCCCCGGACCAGTCGATTTTGATCAAAAATGAAAATTTCAAAGTGCCCCAATTTCTGCTTTAAACTTTAGGTACTATCCCAAACTGTATCACTAAGGTGACAGAAGTTGATTTCGGAGCATCATTTTTGAACAGGAGCTTCAACCGTTTTGTGGCATATGGGAAATTCCCTAAGCCCCGGACCTGTCGATTTTGGTCAAAAATGAAAATTTCAAAAGTGCCCCAATTTCTGCTTTTTAGTTTAGGTACTATCCCAAAATCTATCACTGAGGTGACAGAAGTTGATTTCGGAGCATAATTTTTGAACAGGAGCTTCAACCATTTTGTGGCATATGAGAAATTCCCTAAGCCCCGGACCTGTCGATTTTGGTCAAAAATGTAAATTTCAAAAGTGCCCCAATTTCTGCTTTAAACTTTAGGTACTATACCAAAATGTATCACTAAGGTGACAGAAGTTGATTTCGGAGCATCATTTTTGAACAGGAGCTTCAACCATTTTGTGGCATATGAGAAATTCCCTAAGCACCGGACCTGTCGATTTTGGTCAAAAATGAAAATTTCAAAAGTGCCCCAATTTCTGCTTTAAACTTTAGGTACTATCCCAAAATGTATCACTAAGGTGACAGAAGTTGATTTCGGAGCATCATTTTTGAACAGGAGCTTCAACCATTTTGTGGCATATGATAAATTCCCTAAGCCCCGGACCTTTCGATTTTGGTCAAAAATGTAAATTTCAAAAGTGCCCCATTTTCTGCTTTAAACTTTAGGTACTATCCCAAAATGTATCATTAAGGTGACAGAAGTTGATTTCGGAGCATCATTTTTGAACAGGAGCTTTAACCGTTTTGTGGCATAAGAGAAATTCCCTAAGCCCCGGACCTGTCGATTTTGGTCAAAAATTTAAATTTCAAAAGTGCCCCAATTTCTGCTTTAAACTTTAGGTACTATACCAAAATGTATCACTAAGGTGACAGAAGTTGATTTCGGAGCATCATTTTTGAACAGGAGCTTTAACCGTTTTGTGGCACATGAGAAATTCCCTAAGCCCCGGTCCTGTCGATTTTGGTCAAAAATGAAAATTTCAAAAGTGCCCCAATTTCTGCTTTAAACTTTAGGTACTATACCAAAATGTATCACTAAGGTGACAGAATTTGATTTCGGAGCATCATTTTTGAACAGGAGCTTCAACCATTTTGTGGCATATGAGAAATTCCCTAAGCCCCGGACCTGTCGATTTTGGTCAAAAATGAAAATTTCAAAAGTGCCCCAATTTCTGCTTTAAAGTTTAGGTACTATCCCAAAAATGTATCTTTAAGATGACAGAAGTTGATTTCGGAGCATCTTTTTTGAACAGGAGCTTTAACCGTTTTGTGGCATAAGAGAAATTCCCTAAGCCCCTTACCTGTCGATTTTGGTAAAAAATGTAGATTTCAAAAGTGCCCCAATTTCTGCTTTAAACTTTAGGTACTATCCCAAAACGCATCACTAAGGTGACAGAAGTTGATTTCGGAGCATCATTTTTTAACAGGAGCTTTAACCGTTTTGTGGCATATGAGAAATTCCCTACGCCCCGGACCAGTCGATTTTGATCAAAAATGAAAATTTCAAAGTGCCCCAATTTCTGCTTTAAACTTTAGGTACTATCCCAAACTGTATCACTAAGGTGACAGAAGTTGATTTCGGAGCATCATTTTTGAACAGGAGCTTCAACCATTTTGTGGCATATGAGAAATTCCCTAAGCCCCGGACCTGTCGATTTTGGTCAAAAATGAAAATTTCAAAAGTGCCCCAATTTCTGCTTTAAAGTTTAGGTACTATGCCAAAATGTATCACTGAGGTGACAGAAGTTGATTTCGGAGCATCATTTTTGAACAGGAGCTTCAACCATTTTGTGGCATATGAGAAATTCCCTAAGCCCCGGACCTGTCGATTTTGGTCAAAAATGTAAATTTCAAAAGTGCCCCAATTTCTGCTTTAAACTTTAGGTACTATCCCAAACAGTATCACTAAGGTGACAGAAGTTGATTTCGGAGCATCATTTTTGAACAAGAGCTTCAACCGTTTTGTGGCATATGGGAAATTCCCTAAGCCCCGGACCTGTCGATTTTGGTCAAAAATGAAAATTTCAAAAGTGCCCCAATTTCTGCTTTAAAGTTTAGGTACTATCCCAAAATGTATCACTGAGGTGACAGAAGTTGATTTCGGAGCATCATTTTTGAACAGGAGATTCAACCATTTTGTGGCATATGAGAAATTCCCTAAGCCCCGGACCTGTCGATTTTGGTCAAAAATTTAAATTTCAAAAGTGCCCCAATTTCTGCTTTAAACTTTAGGTACTATACCAAAATGTATCACTAAGGTGACAGAAGTTGATTTCGGAGCATCATTTTTGAACAGGAGCTTTAACCGTTTTGTGGCACATGAGAAATTCCCTAAGCCACGGACCTGTCGATTTTGGTCAAAAATGAAAATTTCAAAAGTGCCCCAATTTCTGCTTTAAACTTTAGGTACTATCCCAAAATGTATCATTAAGGTGACAGAAGTTGATTTCGGAACATCATTTTTGAACAGGAGCTTTAAACGTTTTGTGGCATAAAAGAAATTCCCTAAGCCCCGGACCTGTCGATTTTGGTCAAAAATGAAAATTTCAAAAGTGCCCCAATTTCTGCTTTAAACTGTAGGTACTATCCCAAAATGTATCACTAAGGTGACAGAAGTTGATTTCGGAGCATCATTTTTGAACAGGAGCTTCAACCGTTTTGTGGCACATGAGAAATTACCTAAGCCGCGGACCTGTCGATTTTGGTCAAAAATGAAAATTTCAAAAGTGCCCCAACTTCTGCTTTAAACTTTAGGTACTATCCCAAAATGTATCATTAAGGTGACAGAAGTTGATTTCGGAACATCATTTTTGAACAGGAGCTTTAAACGTTTTGTGGCATAAAAGAAATTCCCTAAGCCCCGGACCTGTCGATTTTGGTCAAAAATGAAAATTTCAAAAGTGCCCCAATTTCTGCTTTAAACTGTAGGTACTATCCCAAAATGTATCACTAAGGTGACAGAAGTTGATTTCGGAGCATCATTTTTGAACAGGAGCTTCAACCGTTTTGTGGCACATGAGAAATTCCCTAAGCCGCGGACCTGTCGATTTTGGTCAAAAATGAAAATTTCAAAAGTGCCCCAACTTCTGCTTTAAACTTTAGGTACTATACCAAAATGTATCACTAAGGTGACAGAAGTTGATTTCGAAGCATAATTTTTGAACAGGAGCTTCAACCATTTTGTGGCATATGAGAAATTCCCTAAGCCCCGGACCTGTCGATTTTGGTCAAAAATGAAAATTTCAAAAGTGCCCCAATTTCTGCTATAAACTTTAGGTACTATCCCAAAATGTATCACTATGGTGACAGAAGTTGATTTCGGAGCATCATTTTTGAACAGGAGCTTCAACCATTTTGTGGCATATGAGAAATTCCCTAAGCCCCGGACCTGTCGATTTTGGTCAAAAATGTAAATTTCAAAAGTACCCCAATTTCTGCTTTAAACTTTAGGTACTATCCCAAAATGTATCACTGAGGTGACAGAAGTTGATTTCGGAGCATCATTTTTGAACAGGAGATTCAACCGTTTTGTGGCATATGAGAAATTCCCTAAGCCCCGGACCAGTCGATTTTGATCAAAAATGAAAATTTCAAAGTGCCCCAATTTCTGCTTTAAACTTTAGGTACTATCCCAAACTGTATCACTAAGGTGACAGAAGTTGATTTCGGAGCATCATTTTTGAACAGGAGCTTCAACCGTTTTGTGGCATATGGGAAATTCTCTAAGCCCCGCACCTGTCAATTTTGGTCAAAAATGAAAATTTCAAAAGTGCCCCAATTTCTGCTTTTTAATTTAGGTACTATCCCAAAATCTATCACTGAGGTGACAGAAGTTGATTTCGGAGCATCATTTTTGAACAGGAGCTTCAACCATTTTGTGGCACATGAGAAATTCCCTAAGCCCAGGAACTGTCGATTTTGGTCAAAAATTTAAATTTCAAAAGTGCCCCAATTTCTGCTTTAAACTTTAGGTACTATCCCAAAATGTATCACTAAGGTGACAGAAGTTGATTTCGGAGCATCATTTTTGAACAGGAGCTTCAACCATTTTGTGGCATATGATAAATTCCCTAAGCCCCGGACCTTTCGATTTTGGTCAAAAATGAAAATTTCAAAAGTGCCCCATTTTCTGCTTTAAACTTTAGGTACTATCCCAAAATGTATCATTAAGGTGACAGAAGTTGATTTCGGAGCATCATTTTTGAACAGGAGCTTTAACCGTTTTGTGGCATAAGAGAAATTCCCTAAGCCCCGGACCTGTCGATTTTGGTCAAAAATGAAAATTTCAAAAGTGCCCCAATTTCTGCTTTAAACTTTAGGTACTATCCCAAAATGTATCACTAAGGTGACAGAAGTTGATTTCGGAGCATCATTTTTGAACAGGAGCTTCAACCGTTTTGTGGCATATGATAAATTCCCTAAGCCCGGACCTGTCGATTTTGGTCAAAAATTTAAATTTCAAAAGTGCCCCAATTTCTGCTTTAAACTTTAGGTACTATACCAAAATATATCACTAAGGTGACAGAAGTTGATTTCGGAGCATCATGTTTGAACAGGAGCTTCAACCGTTTTGTGGCATATGAGAAATTCCCTAAGCCCCGGACCTGTCGATTTTGGTCAAAAATGTAAATTTCAAAAGTACCCCAATTTCTGCTTTAAACTTTAGGTACTATCCCAAAATGTATCACTGAGGTGACAGAAGTTGATTTCGGAGCATCATTTTTGAACAGGAGATTCAACCGTTTTGTGGCATATGGGAAATTCCCTAAGCCCCGGACCAGTCGATTTTGATCAAAAATGAAAATTTCAAAGTGCCCCAATTTCTGCTTTAAACTTTAGGTACTATCCCAAACTGTATCACTAAGGTGACAGAAGTTGATTTCGGAGCATCATTTTTGAACAGGAGCTTCAACCGTTTTGTGGCATATGGGAAATTCCCTAAGCCCCGGACCTGTCGATTTTGGTCAAAAATGAAAATTTCAAAAGTGCCCCAATTTCTGCTTTTTAGTTTAGGTACTATCCCAAAATCTATCACTGAGGTGACAGAAGTTGATTTCGGAGCATAATTTTTGAACAGGAGCTTCAACCATTTTGTGGCATATGAGAAATTCCCTAAGCCCCGGACCTGTCGATTTTGGTCAAAAATGTAAATTTCAAAAGTGCCCCAATTTCTGCTTTAAACTTTAGGTACTATACCAAAATGTATCACTAAGGTGACAGAAGTTGATTTCGGAGCATCATTTTTGAACAGGAGCTTCAACCATTTTGTGGCATATGAGAAATTCCCTAAGCACCGGACCTGTCGATTTTGGTCAAAAATGAAAATTTCAAAAGTGCCCCAATTTCTGCTTTAAACTTTAGGTACTATCCCAAAATGTATCACTAAGGTGACAGAAGTTGATTTCGGAGCATCATTTTTGAACAGGAGCTTCAACCATTTTGTGGCATATGATAAATTCCCTAAGCCCCGGACCTTTCGATTTTGGTCAAAAATGTAAATTTCAAAAGTGCCCCATTTTCTGCTTTAAACTTTAGGTACTATCCCAAAATGTATCATTAAGGTGACAGAAGTTGATTTCGGAGCATCATTTTTGAACAGGAGCTTTAACCGTTTTGTGGCATAAGAGAAATTCCCTAAGCCCCGGACCTGTCGATTTTGGTCAAAAATGAAAATTTCAAAAGTGCCCCAATTTCTGCTTTAAACTTTAGGTACTATCCCAAAATGTATCACTAAGGTGACAGAAGTTGATTTCGGAGCATCATTTTTGAACAGGAGCTTCAACCGTTTTGTGGCATATGATAAATTCCCTAAGCCCCGGACCTGTCGATTTTGGTCAAAAATGAAAATTTCAAAAGTGCCCCAATTTCTGCTTTAAACTTTAGGTACTATCCCAAAATGTATCACTAAGGTGACAGAAGTTGATTTCGGAGCATCATTTTTGAACAGGAGCTTCAACCGTTTTGTGGCATATGATAAATTCCCTAAGCCCGGACCTGTAGATTTTGGTCAAAAATTAAAATTTCAAAAGTGCCCCAATTTCTGCTTTAAACTTTAGGTACTATACCAAAATATATCACTAAGGTGACAGAAGTTGATTTCGAAGCATCTTTTTGAACAGGAGCTTCAAACATTTTGTGGCATATGAGAAATTCCCTAATCCCCGGACCTGTCGATTTTGGTCAAAAATGAAAATTTCAAAAGTGCCCCAATTTCTGCTTTAAACTTTAGGTACTATCCCAAAATGTATCACTAAGGTGACAGAAGTTGATTTCGGAGCATCATTTTTGAACAGGAGCTTCAACCATTTTGTGGCATATGAGAAATTCCCTAAGCCCCGGACCTGTCGATTTTGGTCAAAAATGTAAATTTCAAAAGTGCCCCAATTTCTGCTTTAAACTTTAGGTACTATCCCAAAATGTATCACTGAGGTGACAGAAGTTGATTTCGGAGCATCATTTTTGAACAGGAGCTTCAACCGTTTTGTGGCATATGAGAAATTCCCTAAGCCCCGAACCTGTCGATTTTGGTCAAAAATCTAAATTTCAAAAGTGCCCCAATTTCTGCTTTAAACTTTAGGTACTATCCCAAAATGTATCACTAAGGTGACAGAAGTTGATTTCGGAGCATCATTTTTGAACAGGAGTTTCAACCGTTTTGTGGCATATGAGAAATTCCCTAAGCCCCGGACCTGTCGATTTTGGTAAAAATGAAAATTTCAAAAGTGCCCCAATTTCTGCTTTAAATTTTAGGTACTATAGCAAAATAATTCACTAAGGTGACAGAAGTTGATTTCGGAGCATCATTTTTGAACAGGAGCTTCAAACGTTTTGTGGCACATGAGAAATTCCCTAAGCCCCGGACCTGTCGATTTTGGTCAAAAATGAAAATTTCAAAAGTGCCCCAATTTCTGCTTTAAACTTTAGGTACTATACCAAAATGGATCATTAAGGTGACAGAAGTTGATTTCGAAGCATCATTTTTGAACAGGAGCTTCAACCATTTTGTGGCATATGAGAAATTCCCTAAGCCCCGGACCTGTCGATTTTGGTCAAAAATAAAAATTTCAAAAGTGCCCCAATTTCTGCTTTAAACTTTAGGTACTATACCAAAATGTATCATTAAGGTGACAGAAGTTGATTTCGGAACATCATTTTTGAACAGGAGCTTTAACCGTTTTGTGGCATAAGAGAAATTCCCTAAGCCCCGGACCTGTCGATTTTGGTCAAAAATGAAAATTTCAAAAGTGCCCCAATTTCTGCTTTAAACTTTAGGTACTATCCCAAAATGTATCATTAAGGTGACAGAAGTTGATTTCGGAGCATCATTTTTGAACAGGAGCTTCAACCATTTTGTGGCATATGAGAAATTCCCTAAGCCCCGGACCTGTCGATTTTGGTCAAAAATTTAAATTTCAAAAGTGCCCCAATTTCTGCTTTAAACTTTAGGTACTATCCCAAACAGTATCACTAAGGTGACAGAAGTTGATTTCGGAGCATCATTTTTGAACAAGAGCTTCAACCGTTTTGTGGCATATGGGAAATTCCCTAAGCCCCGGACCTGTCGATTTTGGTCAAAAATGAAAATTTCAAAAGTGCCCCAATTTCTGCTTTAAAGTTTAGGTACTATCCCAAAATGTATCACTGAGGTGACAGAAGTTGATTTCGGAGCATCATTTTTGAACAGGAGCTTCAACCATTTTGTGGCATATGAGAAATTCCCTAAGCCCCGGACCTGTCGATTTTGGTCAAAAATTTAAATTTCAAAAGTGCCCCAATTTCTGCTTTAAACTTTAGGTACTATACCAAAATGTATCACTAAGGTGACAGAAGTTGATTTCGGAGCATCATTTTTTAACAGGAGCTTTAACCGTTTTGTGGCACATGAGAAATTCCCTAAGCCCCGGTCCTGTCGATTTTGGTCAAAAATGAAAATTTCAAAAGTGCCCCAATTTCTGCTTTAAACTTTAGGTACTATACCAAAATGTATCACTAAGGTGACAGAAGTTGATTTCGGAGCATCATTTTTGAACAGGAGCTTCAACCATTTTGTGGCATATGAGAAATTCCCTAAGCCCCGGACCTGTCGATTTTGGTCAAAAATGAAAATTTCAAAAGTGCCCCAATTTCTGCTTTAAAGTTTAGGTACTATCCCAAAATGTATCACTAAGGTGACAGAAGTTGATTTCGGAGCATCATTTTTGAACAGGAGTTTCAACCGTTTTGTGGCATATGAGAAATTCCCTAAGCCCCGGACCTGTCGATTTTGGTAAAAATGAAAATTTCAAAAGTGCCCCAATTTCTGCTTTAAATTTTAGGTACTATAGCAAAATAATTCACTAAGGTGACAGAAGTTGATTTCGGAGCATCATTTTTGAACAGGAGCTTCAAACGTTTTGTGGCACATGAGAAATTCCCTAAGCCCCGGACCTGTCGATTTTGGTCAAAAATGAAAATTTCAAAAGTGCCCCAATTTCTGCTTTAAACTTTAGGTACTATACCAAAATGGATCATTAAGGTGACAGAAGTTGATTTCGAAGCATCATTTTTGAACAGGAGCTTCAACCATTTTGTGGCATATGAGAAATTCCCTAAGCCCCGGACCTGTCGATTTTGGTCAAAAATAAAAATTTCAAAAGTGCCCCAATTTCTGCTTTAAACTTTAGGTACTATACCAAAATGTATAATTAAGGTGACAGAAGTTGATTTCGGAACATCATTTTTGAACAGGAGCTTTAACCGTTTTGTGGCATAAGAGAAATTCCCTAAGCCCCGGACCTGTCGATTTTGGTCAAAAATGAAAATTTCAAAAGTGCCCCAATTTCTGCTTTAAACTTTAGGTACTATCCCAAAATGTATCATTAAGGTGACAGAAGTTGATTTCGGAGCATCATTTTTGAACAGGAGCTTCAACCATTTTGTGGCATATGAGAAATTCCCTAAGCCCCGGACCTGTCGATTTTGGTCAAAAATTTAAATTTCAAAAGTGCCCCAATTTCTGCTTTAAACTTTAGGTACTATCCCAAACAGTATCACTAAGGTGACAGAAGTTGATTTCGGAGCATCATTTTTGAACAAGAGCTTCAACCGTTTTGTGGCATATGGGAAATTCCCTAAGCCCCGGACCTGTCGATTTTGGTCAAAAATGAAAATTTCAAAAGTGCCCCAATTTCTGCTTTAAAGTTTAGGTACTATCCCAAAATGTATCACTGAGGTGACAGAAGTTGATTTCGGAGCATCATTTTTGAACAGGAGCTTCAACCATTTTGTGGCATATGAGAAATTCCCTAAGCCCCGGACCTGTCGATTTTGGTCAAAAATTTAAATTTCAAAAGTGCCCCAATTTCTGCTTTAAACTTTAGGTACTATACCAAAATGTATCACTAAGGTGACAGAAGTTGATTTCGGAGCATCATTTTTGAACAGGAGCTTTAACCGTTTTGTGGCACATGAGAAATTCCCTAAGCCCCGGTCCTGTCGATTTTGGTCAAAAATGAAAATTTCAAAAGTGCCCCAATTTCTGCTTTAAACTTTAGGTACTATACCAAAATGTATCACTAAGGTGACAGAAGTTGATTTCGGAGCATCATTTTTGAACAGGAGCTTCAACCATTTTGTGGCATATGAGAAATTCCCTAAGCCCCGGACCTGTCGATTTTGGTCAAAAATGAAAATTTCAAAAGTGCCCCAATTTCTGCTTTAAAGTTTAGGTACTATCCCAAAAATGTATCTTTAAGATGACAGAAGTTGATTTCGGAGCATCTTTTTTGAACAGGAGCTTTAACCGTTTTGTGGCATAAGAGAAATTCCCTAAGCCCCTTACCTGTCGATTTTGGTAAAAAATGTAGATTTCAAAAGTGCCCCAATTTCTGCTTTAAACTTTAGGTACTATCCCAAAACGCATCACTAAGGTGACAGAAGTTGATTTCGGAGCATCATTTTTTAACAGGAGCTTTAACCGTTTTGTGGCATATGAGAAATTCCCTACGCCCCGGACCAGTCGATTTTGATCAAAAATGAAAATTTCAAAGTGCCCCAATTTCTGCTTTAAACTTTAGGTACTATCCCAAACTGTATCACTAAGGTGACAGAAGTTGATTTCGGAGCATCATTTTTGAACAGGAGCTTCAACCATTTTGTGGCATATGAGAAATTCCCTAAGCCCCGGACCTGTCGATGTTGGTCAAAAATGAAAATTTCAAAAGTGCCCCAATTTCTGCTTTAAAGTTTAGGTACTATGCCAAAATGTATCACTGAGGTGACAGAAGTTGATTTCGGAGCATCATTTTTGAACAGGAGCTTCAACCATTTTGTGGCATATGAGAAATTCCCTAAGCCCCGGAACTGTCGATTTTGGTCAAAAATGAAAATTTCAAAAGTGCCCCAATTTCTGCTTTAAACTTTAGGTACTATCCCAAAATGTATCATTAAGGTGACAGAAGTTGATTTCGGAACATCATTTTTGAACAGGAGCTTTAAACATTTTGTGGCATAAAAGAAATTCCCTAAGCCCCGGACCAGTCGATTTTGGTCAAAAATTAAAATTTCAAAAGTGCCCCAATTTCTGCTTTAAACTGTAGGTACTATCCCAAAATGTATCACTAAGGTGACAGAAGTTGATTTTGGAGCATCATTTTTGAACAGGAGCTTCAACCGTTTTGTGGCACATGAGAAATTCCCTAAGCCGCGGACCTGTCGATTTTGGTCAAAAATGAAAATTTCAAAAGTGCCCCAATTTCTGCTTTAAACTTTAGGTACTATACCAAAATGTATCACTAAGGTGACAGAAGTTGATTTCGGAGCATCATTTTTGAACAGGAGCTTCAACCATTTTGTGGCATATGAGAAATTCCCTAAGCCCCGGACCTGTCGATTTTGGTCAAAAATGAAAATTTCAAAAGTGCCCCAATTTCTGCTTTAAAGTTTAGGTACTATCCCAAAATGTATCATTAAGATGACAGAAGTTGATTTCGGAGCATCTTTTTTGAACAGGAGCTTTAACCGTTTTGTGGCACATGAGAAATTCCCTAAGCCCCGGAACTGTCGATTTTGGTCAAAAATTTAAATTTCAAAAGTGCCCCAATTTCTGCTTTAAACTTTAGGTACTATCCCAAAACGCATCACTAAGGTGACAGAAGTTGATTTCGGAGCATCATTTTTGAACAGGAGCTTTAACCGTTTTGTGGCATATGAGAAATTCCCTACGCCCCGGACCAGTCGATTTTGATCAAAAATGAAAATTTCAAAGTGCCCCAATTTCTGCTTTAAACTTTAGGTACTATCCCAAACTGTATCACTAAGGTGACAGAAGTTGATTTCGGAGCATCATTTTTGAACAGGAGCTTCAACCATTTTGTGGCATATGAGAAATTCCCTAAGCCCCGGACCTGTCGATTTTGGTCAAAAATTTAAATTTCAAAAGTGCCCCAATTTCTGCTTTAAACTTTAGGTACTATACCAAAATGTATCACTAAGGTGACAGAAGTTGATTTCGGAGCATCATTTTTGAACAGGAGCTTTAACCGTTTTGTGGCACATGAGAAATTCCCTAAGCCCCGGAACTGTCGATTTTGGTCAAAAATGAAAATTTCAAAAGTGCCCCAATTTCTGCTTTAAACTTTAGGTACTATCCCAAAATGTATCATTAAGGTGACAGAAGTTGATTTCGGAGCATCATTTTTGAACAGGAGCTTTAACCGTTTTGTGGCACATGAGAAATTCCCTAAGCCCCGGAACTGTCGATTTTGGTCAAAAATGAAAATTTCAAAAGTGCCCCAATTTCTGCTTTAAACTTTAGTTACTATCCCAAAATGTATCACTGAGGTGACAGAAGTTGATTTCGGAGCATCATTTTTGAACAGGAGATTCAACCGTTTTGTGGCATATGAGAAATTCCCTAAGCCCCGGACCAGTCGATTTTGATCAAAAATGAAAATTTCAAAAGTGCCCCAATTTCTGCTTTTTAGTTTAGGTACTATCCCAAAATCTATCACTGAGGTGACAGAAGTTGATTTCGGAGCATCATTTTTGAACAGGAGCTTCAACCATTTTGTGGCATATGAGAAATTCCCTAAGCCCCGAACCTGTCGATTTTGGTCAAAAATTTAAATTTCAAAAGTGCCCCAATTTCTGCTTTAAACTTTAGGTACTATACCAAAATGTATCACTAAGGTGACAGAAGTTGATTTCGGAGCATCATTTTTGAACAGGAGCTTCAACCATTTTGTGGCATATGAGAAATTCCCTAAGCACCGGACCTGTCGATTTTGGTCAAAAATGAAAATTTCAAAAGTGCCCCAATTTCTGCTTTAAACTTTAGGTACTATCCCAAAATGTATCACTAAGGTGACAGAAGTTGATTTCGGAGCATAATTTTTGATCAGGATCTTCAACCGTTTTGTGGCATATGAGAAATTCCCTAAGCCCCGGACCTGTCGATTTTGGTCAAAAATGAAAATTTCAAAAGTGCCCCAATTTCTGCTTTAAACTTTAGGTACTATCCCAAAATGTATCACTAAGGTGACAGAAGTTGATTTCGGAGCATCATTTTTGAACAGGAGCTTCAACCGTTTTGTGGCATATGATAAATTCCCTAAGCCCGGACCTGTAGATTTTGGTCAAAAATTAAAATTTCAAAAGTGCCCCAATTTCTGCTTTAAACTTTAGGTACTATCCCAAAATGTATCACTAAGGTGACAGAAGTTGATTTCGGAGCATCATTTTTGAACAGGAGCTTCAACCATTTTGTGGCATATGATAAATTCCCTAAGCCCCGGACCTTTCGATTTTGGTCAAAAATGTAAATCTCAAAAGTGCCCCATTTTCTGCTTTAAACTTTAGGTACTATCCCAAAATGTATCATTAAGGTGACAGAAGTTGATTTCGGAGCATCATTTTTGAACAGGAGCTTTAACCGTTTTGTGGCATAAGAGAAATTCCCTAAGCCCCGGACCTGTCGATTTTGGTCAAAAATGAAAATTTCAAAAGTGCCCCAATTTCTGCTTTAAACTTTAGGTACTATCCCAAAATGTATCACTAAGGTGACAGAAGTTGATTTCGGAGCATCATTTTTGAACAGGAGCTTCAACCGTTTTGTGGCATATGATAAATTCCCTAAGCCCCGGACCTGTCGATTTTGGTCAAAAATGAAAATTTCAAAAGTGCCCCAATTTCTGCTTTAAACTTTAGGTACTATCCCAAAATGTATCACTGAGGTGACAGAAGTTGATTTCGGAGCATCATTTTTGAACAGGAGCTTCAACCGTTTTGTGGCATATGAGAAATTCCCTAAGCCCCGAACCTGTCGATTTTGGTCAAAAATCTAAATTTCAAAAGTGCCCCAATTTCTGCTTTAAACTTTAGGTACTATCCCAAAATGTATCACTAAGGTGACAGAAGTTGATTTCGGAGCATCATTTTTGAACAGGAGTTTCAACCGTTTTGTGGCATATGAGAAATTCCCTAAGCCCCGGACCTGTCGATTTTGGTAAAAATGAAAATTTCAAAAGTGCCCCAATTTCTGCTTTAAATTTTAGGTACTATAGCAAAATAATTCACTAAGGTGACAGAAGTTGATTTCGGAGCATCATTTTTGAACAGGAGCTTCAAACGTTTTGTGGCACATGAGAAATTCCCTAAGCCCCGGACCTGTCGATTTTGGTCAAAAATGAAAATTTCAAAAGTGCCCCAATTTCTGCTTTAAACTTTAGGTACTATACCAAAATGGATCATTAAGGTGACAGAAGTTGATTTCGAAGCATCATTTTTGAACAGGAGCTTCAACCATTTTGTGGCATATGAGAAATTCCCTAAGCCCCGGACCTGTCGATTTTGGTCAAAAATAAAAATTTCAAAAGTGCCCCAATTTCTGCTTTAAACTTTAGGTACTATACCAAAATGTATCATTAAGGTGACAGAAGTTGATTTCGGAACATCATTTTTGAACAGGAGCTTTAACCGTTTTGTGGCATAAGAGAAATTCCCTAAGCCCCGGACCTGTCGATTTTGGTCAAAAATGAAAATTTCAAAAGTGCCCCAATTTCTGCTTTAAACTTTAGGTACTATCCCAAAATGTATCATTAAGGTGACAGAAGTTGATTTCGGAGCATCATTTTTGAACAGGAGCTTCAACCATTTTGTGGCATATGAGAAATTCCCTAAGCCCCGGACCTGTCGATTTTGGTCAAAAATTTAAATTTCAAAAGTGCCCCAATTTCTGCTTTAAACTTTAGGTACTATCCCAAACAGTATCACTAAGGTGACAGAAGTTGATTTCGGAGCATCATTTTTGAACAAGAGCTTCAACCGTTTTGTGGCATATGGGAAATTCCCTAAGCCCCGGACCTGTCGATTTTGGTCAAAAATGAAAATTTCAAAAGTGCCCCAATTTCTGCTTTAAAGTTTAGGTACTATCCCAAAATGTATCACTGAGGTGACAGAAGTTGATTTCGGAGCATCATTTTTGAACAGGAGCTTCAACCATTTTGTGGCATATGAGAAATTCCCTAAGCCCCGGACCTGTCGATTTTGGTCAAAAATTTAAATTTCAAAAGTGCCCCAATTTCTGCTTTAAACTTTAGGTACTATACCAAAATGTATCACTAAGGTGACAGAAGTTGATTTCGGAGCATCATTTTTGAACAGGAGCTTTAACCGTTTTGTGGCACATGAGAAATTCCCTAAGCCCCGGTCCTGTCGATTTTGGTCAAAAATGAAAATTTCAAAAGTGCCCCAATTTCTGCTTTAAACTTTAGGTACTATACCAAAATGTATCACTAAGGTGACAGAAGTTGATTTCGGAGCATCATTTTTGAACAGGAGCTTCAACCATTTTGTGGCATATGAGAAATTCCCTAAGCCCCGGACCTGTCGATTTTGGTCAAAAATGAAAATTTCAAAAGTGCCCCAATTTCTGCTTTAAAGTTTAGGTACTATCCCAAAATGTATCACTAAGGTGACAGAAGTTGATTTCGGAGCATCATTTTTGAACAGGAGTTTCAACCGTTTTGTGGCATATGAGAAATTCCCTAAGCCCCGGACCTGTCGATTTTGGTAAAAATGAAAATTTCAAAAGTGCCCCAATTTCTGCTTTAAATTTTAGGTACTATAGCAAAATAATTCACTAAGGTGACAGAAGTTGATTTCGGAGCATCATTTTTGAACAGGAGCTTCAAACGTTTTGTGGCACATGAGAAATTCCCTAAGCCCCGGACCTGTCGATTTTGGTCAAAAATGAAAATTTCAAAAGTGCCCCAATTTCTGCTTTAAACTTTAGGTACTATACCAAAATGGATCATTAAGGTGACAGAAGTTGATTTCGAAGCATCATTTTTGAACAGGAGCTTCAACCATTTTGTGGCATATGAGAAATTCCCTAAGCCCCGGACCTGTCGATTTTGGTCAAAAATAAAAATTTCAAAAGTGCCCCTATTTCTGCTTTAAACTTTAGGTACTATACCAAAATGTATCATTAAGGTGACAGAAGTTGATTTCGGAACATCATTTTTGAACAGGAGCTTTAACCGTTTTGTGGCATAAGAGAAATTCCCTAAGCCCCGGACCTGTCGATTTTGGTCAAAAATGAAAATTTCAAAAGTGCCCCAATTTCTGCTTTAAACTTTAGGTACTATCCCAAAATGTATCATTAAGGTGACAGAAGTTGATTTCGGAGCATCATTTTTGAACAGGAGCTTCAACCATTTTGTGGCATATGAGAAATTCCCTAAGCCCCGGACCTGTCGATTTTGGTCAAAAATTTAAATTTCAAAAGTGCCCCAATTTCTGCTTTAAACTTTAGGTACTATCCCAAACAGTATCACTAAGGTGACAGAAGTTGATTTCGGAGCATCATTTTTGAACAAGAGCTTCAACCGTTTTGTGGCATATGGGAAATTCCCTAAGCCCCGGACCTGTCGATTTTGGTCAAAAATGAAAATTTCAAAAGTGCCCCAATTTCTGCTTTAAAGTTTAGGTACTATCCCAAAATGTATCACTGAGGTGACAGAAGTTGATTTCGGAGCATCATTTTTGAACAGGAGCTTCAACCATTTTGTGGCATATGAGAAATTCCCTAAGCCCCGGACCTGTCGATTTTGGTCAAAAATTTAAATTTCAAAAGTGCCCCAATTTCTGCTTTAAACTTTAGGTACTATACCAAAATGTATCACTAAGGTGACAGAAGTTGATTTCGGAGCATCATTTTTGAACAGGAGCTTTAACCGTTTTGTGGCACATGAGAAATTCCCTAAGCCCCGGTCCTGTCGATTTTGGTCAAAAATGAAAATTTCAAAAGTGCCCCAATTTCTGCTTTAAACTTTAGGTACTATACCAAAATGTATCACTAAGGTGACAGAAGTTGATTTCGGAGCATCATTTTTGAACAGGAGCTTCAACCATTTTGTGGCATATGAGAAATTCCCTAAGCCCCGGACCTGTCGATTTTGGTCAAAAATGAAAATTTCAAAAGTGCCCCAATTTCTGCTTTAAAGTTTAGGTACTATCCCAAAAATGTATCTTTAAGATGACAGAAGTTGATTTCGGAGCATCTTTTTTGAACAGGAGCTTTAACCGTTTTGTGGCATAAGAGAAATTCCCTAAGCCCCTTACCTGTCGATTTTGGTAAAAAATGTAGATTTCAAAAGTGCCCCAATTTCTGCTTTAAACTTTAGGTACTATCCCAAAACGCATCACTAAGGTGACAGAAGTTGATTTCGGAGCATCATTTTTTAACAGGAGCTTTAACCGTTTTGTGGCATATGAGAAATTCCCTACGCCCCGGACCAGTCGATTTTGATCAAAAATGAAAATTTCAAAGTGCCCCAATTTCTGCTTTAAACTTTAGGTACTATCCCAAACTGTATCACTAAGGTGACAGAAGTTGATTTCGGAGCATCATTTTTGAACAGGAGCTTCAACCATTTTGTGGCATATGAGAAATTCCCTAAGCCCCGGACCTGTCGATTTTGGTCAAAAATGAAAATTTCAAAAGTGCCCCAATTTCTGCTTTAAAGTTTAGGTACTATGCCAAAATGTATCACTGAGGTGACAGAAGTTGATTTCGGAGCATCATTTTTGAACAGGAGCTTCAACCATTTTGTGGCATATGAGAAATTCCCTAAGCCCCGGAACTGTCGATTTTGGTCAAAAATGAAAATTTCAAAAGTGCCCCAATTTCTGCTTTAAACTTTAGGTACTATCCCAAAATGTATCATTAAGGTGACAGAAGTTGATTTCGGAACATCATTTTTGAACAGGAGCTTTAAACATTTTGTGGCATAAAAGAAATTCCCTAAGCCCCGGACCAGTCGATTTTGGTCAAAAATTAAAATTTCAAAAGTGCCCCAATTTCTGCTTTAAACTGTAGGTACTATCCCAAAATGTATCACTAAGGTGACAGAAGTTGATTTTGGAGCATCATTTTTGAACAGGAGCTTCAACCGTTTTGTGGCACATGAGAAATTCCCTAAGCCGCGGACCTGTCGATTTTGGTCAAAAATGAAAATTTCAAAAGTGCCCCAATTTCTGCTTTAAACTTTAGGTACTATACCAAAATGTATCACTAAGGTGACAGAAGTTGATTTCGGAGCATCATTTTTGAACAGGAGCTTCAACCATTTTGTGGCATATGAGAAATTCCCTAAGCCCCGGACCTGTCGATTTTGGTCAAAAATGAAAATTTCAAAAGTGCCCCAATTTCTGCTTTAAAGTTTAGGTACTATCCCAAAATGTATCATTAAGATGACAGAAGTTGATTTCGGAGCATCTTTTTTGAACAGGAGCTTTAACCGTTTTGTGGCACATGAGAAATTCCCTAAGCCCCGGAACTGTCGATTTTGGTCAAAAATTTAAATTTCAAAAGTGCCCCAATTTCTGCTTTAAACTTTAGGTACTATCCCAAAACGCATCACTAAGGTGACAGAAGTTGATTTCGGAGCATCATTTTTGAACAGGAGCTTTAACCGTTTTGTGGCATATGAGAAATTCCCTACGCCCCGGACCAGTCGATTTTGATCAAAAATGAAAATTTCAAAGTGCCCCAATTTCTGCTTTAAACTTTAGGTACTATCCCAAACTGTATCACTAAGGTGACAGAAGTTGATTTCGGAGCATCATTTTTGAACAGGAGCTTCAACCATTTTGTGGCATATGAGAAATTCCCTAAGCCCCGGACCTGTCGATTTTGGTCAAAAATTTAAATTTCAAAAGTGCCCCAATTTCTGCTTTAAACTTTAGGTACTATACCAAAATGTATCACTAAGGTGACAGAAGTTGATTTCGGAGCATCATTTTTGAACAGGAGCTTTAACCGTTTTGTGGCACATGAGAAATTCCCTAAGCCCCGGAACTGTCGATTTTGGTCAAAAATGAAAATTTCAAAAGTGCCCCAATTTCTGCTTTAAACTTTAGGTACTATCCCAAAATGTATCATTAAGGTGACAGAAGTTGATTTCGGAGCATCATTTTTGAACAGGAGCTTTAACCGTTTTGTGGCACATGAGAAATTCCCTAAGCCCCGGAACTGTCGATTTTGGTCAAAAATGAAAATTTCAAAAGTGCCCCAATTTCTGCTTTAAACTTTAGGTACTATCCCAAAATGTATCACTGAGGTGACAGAAGTTGATTTCGGAGCATCATTTTTGAACAGGAGCTTCAACCGTTTTGTGGCATATGAGAAATTCCCTAAGCCCCGGACCAGTCGATTTTGATCAAAAATGAAAATTTCAAAAGTGCCCCAATTTCTGCTTTTTAGTTTAGGTACTATCCCAAAATCTATCACTGAGGTGACAGAAGTTGATTTCGGAGCATCATTTTTGAACAGGAGCTTCAACCATTTTGTGGCATATGAGAAATTCCCTAAGCCCCGAACCTGTCGATTTTGGTCAAAAATTTAAATTTCAAAAGTGCCCCAATTTCTGCTTTAAACTTTAGGTACTATACCAAAATGTATCACTAAGGTGACAGAAGTTGATTTCGGAGCATCATTTTTGAACAGGAGCTTCAACCATTTTGTGGCATATGAGAAATTCCCTAAGCACCGGACCTGTCGATTTTGGTCAAAAATGAAAATTTCAAAAGTGCCCCAATTTCTGCTTTAAACTTTAGGTACTATCCCAAAATGTATCACTAAGGTGACAGAAGTTGATTTCGGAGCATAATTTTTGATCAGGATCTTCAACCGTTTTGTGGCATATGAGAAATTCCCTAAGCCCCCGGACCTGTCGATTTTGGTCAAAAATGAAAATTTCAAAAGTGCCCCCAATTTCTGCTTTAAACTTTAGGTACTATCCCAAAATGTATCACTAAGGTGACAGAAGTTGATTTCGGAGCATCATTTTTGAACAGGAGCTTCAACCGTTTTGTGGCATATGATAAATTCCCTAAGCCCGGACCTGTAGATTTTGGTCAAAAATTAAAATTTCAAAAGTGCCCCAATTTCTGCTTTAAACTTTAGGTACTATACCAAAATATATCACTAAGGTGACAGAAGTTGATTTCGAAGCATCTTTTTGAACAGGAGCTTCAAACATTTTGTGGCATATGAGAAATTCCCTAATCCCCGGACCTGTCGATTTTGGTCAAAAATGAAAATTTCAAAAGTGCCCCAATTTCTGCTTTAAACTTTAGGTACTATCCCAAAATGTATCACTAAGGTGACAGAAGTTGATTTCGGAGCATCATTTTTGAACAGGAGCTTCAACCATTTTGTGGCATATGAGAAATTCCCTAAGCCCCGGACCTGTTGATTTTGGTCAAAAATGTAAATTTCAAAAGTGCCCCAATTTCTGCTTTAAACTTTAGGTACTATCCCAAAATGTATCACTGAGGTGACAGAAGTTGATTTCGGAGCATCATTTTTGAACAGGAGCTTCAACCGTTTTGTGGCATATGAGAAATTCCCTAAGCCCCGAACCTGTCGATTTTGGTCAAAAATCTAAATTTCAAAAGTGCCCCAATTTCTGCTTTAAACTTTAGGTACTATCCCAAAATGTATCACTAAGGTGACAGAAGTTGATTTCGGAGCATCATTTTTGAACAGGAGTTTCAACCGTTTTGTGGCATATGAGAAATTCCCTAAGCCCCGGACCTGTCGATTTTGGTAAAAATGAAAATTTCAAAAGTGCCCCAATTTCTGCTTTAAATTTTAGGTACTATAGCAAAATAATTCACTAAGGTGACAGAAGTTGATTTCGGAGCATCATTTTTGAACAGGAGCTTCAAACGTTTTGTGGCACATGAGAAATTCCCTAAGCCCCGGACCTGTCGATTTTGGTCAAAAATGAAAATTTCAAAAGTGCCCCAATTTCTGCTTTAAACTTTAGGTACTATACCAAAATGGATCATTAAGGTGACAGAAGTTGATTTCGAAGCATCATTTTTGAACAGGAGCTTCAACCATTTTGTGGCATATGAGAAATTCCCTAAGCCCCGGACCTGTCGATTTTGGTCAAAAATAAAAATTTCAAAAGTGCCCCAATTTCTGCTTTAAACTTTAGGTACTATACCAAAATGTATCATTAAGGTGACAGAAGTTGATTTCGGAACATCATTTTTGAACAGGAGCTTTAACCGTTTTGTGGCATAAGAGAAATTCCCTAAGCCCCGGACCTGTCGATTTTGGTCAAAAATGAAAATTTCAAAAGTGCCCCAATTTCTGCTTTAAACTTTAGGTACTATCCCAAAATGTATCATTAAGGTGACAGAAGTTGATTTCGGAGCATCATTTTTGAACAGGAGCTTCAACCATTTTGTGGCATATGAGAAATTCCCTAAGCCCCGGACCTGTCGATTTTGGTCAAAAATTTAAATTTCAAAAGTGCCCCAATTTCTGCTTTAAACTTTAGGTACTATCCCAAACAGTATCACTAAGGTGACAGAAGTTGATTTCGGAGCATCATTTTTGAACAAGAGCTTCAACCGTTTTGTGGCATATGGGAAATTCCCTAAGCCCCGGACCTGTCGATTTTGGTCAAAAATGAAAATTTCAAAAGTGCCCCAATTTCTGCTTTAAAGTTTAGGTACTATCCCAAAATGTATCACTGAGGTGACAGAAGTTGATTTCGGAGCATCATTTTTGAACAGGAGCTTCAACCATTTTGTGGCATATGAGAAATTCCCTAAGCCCCGGACCTGTCGATTTTGGTCAAAAATTTAAATTTCAAAAGTGCCCCAATTTCTGCTTTAAACTTTAGGTACTATACCAAAATGTATCACTAAGGTGACAGAAGTTGATTTCGGAGCATCATTTTTGAACAGGAGCTTTAACCGTTTTGTGGCACATGAGAAATTCCCTAAGCCCCGGTCCTGTCGATTTTGGTCAAAAATGAAAATTTCAAAAGTGCCCCAATTTCTGCTTTAAACTTTAGGTACTATACCAAAATGTATCACTAAGGTGACAGAAGTTGATTTCGGAGCATCATTTTTGAACAGGAGCTTCAACCATTTTGTGGCATATGAGAAATTCCCTAAGCCCCGGACCTGTCGATTTTGGTCAAAAATGAAAATTTCAAAAGTGCCCCAATTTCTGCTTTAAAGTTTAGGTACTATCCCAAAAATGTATCTTTAAGATGACAGAAGTTGATTTCGGAGCATCTTTTTTGAACAGGAGCTTTAACCGTTTTGTGGCATAAGAGAAATTCCCTAAGCCCCTTACCTGTCGATTTTGGTAAAAAATGTAGATTTCAAAAGTGCCCCAATTTCTGCTTTAAACTTTAGGTACTATCCCAAAACGCATCACTAAGGTGACAGAAGTTGATTTCGGAGCATCATTTTTTAACAGGAGCTTTAACCGTTTTGTGGCATATGAGAAATTCCCTACGCCCCGGACCAGTCGATTTTGATCAAAAATGAAAATTTCAAAGTGCCCCAATTTCTGCTTTAAACTTTAGGTACTATCCCAAACTGTATCACTAAGGTGACAGAAGTTGATTTCGGAGCATCATTTTTGAACAGGAGCTTCAACCATTTTGTGGCATATGAGAAATTCCCTAAGCCCCGGACCTGTCGATTTTGGTCAAAAATGAAAATTTCAAAAGTGCCCCAATTTCTGCTTTAAAGTTTAGGTACTATGCCAAAATGTATCACTGAGGTGACAGAAGTTGATTTCGGAGCATCATTTTTGAACAGGAGCTTCAACCATTTTGTGGCATATGAGAAATTCCCTAAGCCCCGGAACTGTCGATTTTGGTCAAAAATGAAAATTTCAAAAGTGCCCCAATTTCTGCTTTAAACTTTAGGTACTATCCCAAAATGTATCATTAAGGTGACAGAAGTTGATTTCGGAACATCATTTTTGAACAGGAGCTTTAAACATTTTGTGGCATAAAAGAAATTCCCTAAGCCCCGGACCAGTCGATTTTGGTCAAAAATTAAAATTTCAAAAGTGCCCCAATTTCTGCTTTAAACTGTAGGTACTATCCCAAAATGTATCACTAAGGTGACAGAAGTTGATTTTGGAGCATCATTTTTGAACAGGAGCTTCAACCGTTTTGTGGCACATGAGAAATTCCCTAAGCCGCGGACCTGTCGATTTTGGTCAAAAATGGAAATTTCAAAAGTGCCCCAATTTCTGCTTTAAACTTTAGGTACTATACCAAAATGTATCACTAAGGTGACAGAAGTTGATTTCGGAGCATCATTTTTGAACAGGAGCTTCAACCATTTTGTGGCATATGAGAAATTCCCTAAGCCCCGGACCTGTCGATTTTGGTCAAAAATGAAAATTTCAAAAGTGCCCCAATTTCTGCTTTAAAGTTTAGGTACTATCCCAAAATGTATCATTAAGATGACAGAAGTTGATTTCGGAGCATCTTTTTTGAACAGGAGCTTTAACCGTTTTGTGGCACATGAGAAATTCCCTAAGCCCCGGAACTGTCGATTTTGGTCAAAAATTTAAATTTCAAAAGTGCCCCAATTTCTGCTTTAAACTTTAGGTACTATCCCAAAACGCATCACTAAGGTGACAGAAGTTGATTTCGGAGCATCATTTTTGAACAGGAGCTTTAACCGTTTTGTGGCATATGAGAAATTCCCTACGCCCCGGACCAGTCGATTTTGATCAAAAATGAAAATTTCAAAGTGCCCCAATTTCTGCTTTAAACTTTAGGTACTATCCCAAACTGTATCACTAAGGTGACAGAAGTTGATTTCGGAGCATCATTTTTGAACAGGAGCTTCAACCATTTTGTGGCATATGAGAAATTCCCTAAGCCCCGGACCTGTCGATTTTGGTCAAAAATTTAAATTTCAAAAGTGCCCCAATTTCTGCTTTAAACTTTAGGTACTATACCAAAATGTATCACTAAGGTGACAGAAGTTGATTTCGGAGCATCATTTTTGAACAGGAGCTTTAACCGTTTTGTGGCACATGAGAAATTCCCTAAGCCCCGGAACTGTCGATTTTGGTCAAAAATGAAAATTTCAAAAGTGCCCCAATTTCTGCTTTAAACTTTAGGTACTATCCCAAAATGTATCATTAAGGTGACAGAAGTTGATTTCGGAGCATCATTTTTGAACAGGAGCTTTAACCATTTTGTGGCACATGAGAAATTCCCTAAGCCCCGGAACTGTCGATTTTGGTCAAAAATGAAAATTTCAAAAGTGCCCCAATTTCTGCTTTAAAGTTTAGGTACTATCCCAAAATGTATCACTGAGGTGACAGAAGTTGATTTCGGAGCATCATTTTTGAACAGGAGATTCAACCGTTTTGTGGCATATGAGAAATTCCCTAAGCCCCGGACCAGTCGATTTTGATCAAAAATGAAAATTTCAAAAGTGCCCCAATTTCTGCTTTTTAGTTTAGGTACTATCCCAAAATCTATCACTGAGGTGACAGAAGTTGATTTCGGAGCATCATTTTTGAACAGGAGCTTCAACCATTTTGTGGCATATGAGAAATTCCCTAAGCCCCGAACCTGTCGATTTTGGTCAAAAATTTAAATTTCAAAAGTGCCCCAATTTCTGCTTTAAACTTTAGGTACTATACCAAAATGTATCACTAAGGTGACAGAAGTTGATTTCGGAGCATCATTTTTGAACAGGAGCTTCAACCATTTTGTGGCATATGAGAAATTCCCTAAGCACCGGACCTGTCGATTTTGGTCAAAAATGAAAATTTCAAAAGTGCCCCAATTTCTGCTTTAAACTTTAGGTACTATCCCAAAATGTATCACTAAGGTGACAGAAGTTGATTTCGGAGCATAATTTTTGATCAGGATCTTCAACCGTTTTGTGGCATATGAGAAATTCCCTAAGCCCCGGACCTGTCGATTTTGGTCAAAAATGAAAATTTCAAAAGTGCCCCCAATTTCTGCTTTAAACTTTAGGTACTATCCCAAAATGTATCACTAAGGTGACAGAAGTTGATTTCGGAGCATCATTTTTGAACAGGAGCTTCAACCGTTTTGTGGCATATGATAAATTCCCTAAGCCCGGACCTGTAGATTTTGGTCAAAAATTAAAATTTCAAAAGTGCCCCAATTTCTGCTTTAAACTTTAGGTACTATCCCAAAATGTATCACTAAGGTGACAGAAGTTGATTTCGGAGCATCATTTTTGAACAGGAGCTTCAACCATTTTGTGGCATATGATAAATTCCCTAAGCCCCGGACCTTTCGATTTTGGTCAAAAATGTAAATTTCAAAAGTGCCCCATTTTCTGCTTTAAACTTTAGGTACTATCCCAAAATGTATCATTAAGGTGACAGAAGTTGATTTCGGAGCATCATTTTTGAACAGGAGCTTTAACCGTTTTGTGGCATAAGAGAAATTCCCTAAGCCCCGGACCTGTCGATTTTGGTCAAAAATGAAAATTTCAAAAGTGCCCCCAATTTCTGCTTTAAACTTTAGGTACTATCCCAAAATGTATCACTAAGGTGACAGAAGTTGATTTCGGAGCATCATTTTTGAACAGGAGCTTCAACCGTTTTGTGGCATATGATAAATTCCCTAAGCCCCGGACCTGTCGATTTTGGTCAAAAATGAAAATTTCAAAAGTGCCCCAATTTCTGCTTTAAACTTTAGGTACTATCCCAAAATGTATCACTAAGGTGACAGAAGTTGATTTCGGAGCATCATTTTTGAACAGGAGCTTCAACCGTTTTGTGGCATATGATAAATTCCCTAAGCCCGGACCTGTAGATTTTGGTCAAAAATTAAAATTTCAAAAGTGCCCCAATTTCTGCTTTAAACTTTAGGTACTATACCAAAATATATCACTAAGGTGACAGAAGTTGATTTCGAAGCATCTTTTTGAACAGGAGCTTCAAACATTTTGTGGCATATGAGAAATTCCCTAATCCCCGGACCTGTCGATTTTGGTCAAAAATGAAAATTTCAAAAGTGCCCCCAATTTCTGCTTTAAACTTTAGGTACTATCCCAAAATGTATCACTAAGGTGACAGAAGTTGATTTCGGAGCATCATTTTTGAACAGGAGCTTCAACCATTTTGTGGCATATGAGAAATTCCCTAAGCCCCGGACCTGTCGATTTTGGTCAAAAATGTAAATTTCAAAAGTGCCCCCAATTTCTGCTTTAAACTTTAGGTACTATCCCAAAATGTATCACTGAGGTGACAGAAGTTGATTTCGGAGCATCATTTTTGAACAGGAGCTTCAACCGTTTTGTGGCATATGAGAAATTCCCTAAGCCCCGAACCTGTCGATTTTGGTCAAAAATCTAAATTTCAAAAGTGCCCCAATTTCTGCTTTAAACTTTAGGTACTATCCCAAAATGTATCACTAAGGTGACAGAAGTTGATTTCGGAGCATCATTTTTGAACAGGAGTTTCAACCGTTTTGTGGCATATGAGAAATTCCCTAAGCCCCGGACCTGTCGATTTTGGTAAAAATGAAAATTTCAAAAGTGCCCCCAATTTCTGCTTTAAATTTTAGGTACTATAGCAAAATAATTCACTAAGGTGACAGAAGTTGATTTCGGAGCATCATTTTTGAACAGGAGCTTCAAACGTTTTGTGGCACATGAGAAATTCCCTAAGCCCCGGACCTGTCGATTTTGGTCAAAAATGAAAATTTCAAAAGTGCCCCAATTTCTGCTTTAAACTTTAGGTACTATACCAAAATGTATCATTAAGGTGACAGAAGTTGATTTCGAAGCATCATTTTTGAACAGGAGCTTCAACCATTTTGTGGCATATGAGAAATTCCCTAAGCCCCGGACCTGTCGATTTTGGTCAAAAATAAAAATTTCAAAAGTGCCCCAATTTCTGCTTTAAACTTTAGGTACTATACCAAAATGTATCATTAAGGTGACAGAAGTTGATTTCGGAACATCATTTTTGAACAGGAGCTTTAACCGTTTTGTGGCATAAGAGAAATTCCCTAAGCCCCGGACCTGTCGATTTTGGTCAAAAATGAAAATTTCAAAAGTGCCCCAATTTCTGCTTTAAACTTTAGGTACTATCCCAAAATGTATCATTAAGGTGACAGAAGTTGATTTCGGAGCATCATTTTTGAACAGGAGCTTCAACCATTTTGTGGCATATGAGAAATTCCCTAAGCCCCGGACCTGTCGATTTTGGTCAAAAATTTAAATTTCAAAAGTGCCCCAATTTCTGCTTTAAACTTTAGGTACTATCCCAAACAGTATCACTAAGGTGACAGAAGTTGATTTCGGAGCATCATTTTTGAACAAGAGCTTCAACCGTTTTGTGGCATATGGGAAATTCCCTAAGCCCCGGACCTGTCGATTTTGGTCAAAAATGAAAATTTCAAAAGTGCCCCAATTTCTGCTTTAAAGTTTAGGTACTATCCCAAAATGTATCACTGAGGTGACAGAAGTTGATTTCGGAGCATCATTTTTGAACAGGAGCTTCAACCATTTTGTGGCATATGAGAAATTCCCTAAGCCCCGGACCTGTCGATTTTGGTCAAAAATTTAAATTTCAAAAGTGCCCCAATTTCTGCTTTAAACTTTAGGTACTATCCCAAAATGTATCACTAAGGTGACAGAAGTTGATTTCGGAGCATCATTTTTGAACAGGAGCTTTAACCGTTTTGTGGCACATGAGAAATTCCCTAAGCCCCGGTCCTGTCGATTTTGGTCAAAAATGAAAATTTCAAAAGTGCCCCAATTTCTGCTTTAAACTTTAGGTACTATACCAAAATGTATCACTAAGGTGACAGAAGTTGATTTCGGAGCATCATTTTTGAACAGGAGCTTCAACCATTTTGTGGCATATGAGAAATTCCCTAAGCCCCGGACCTGTCGATTTTGGTCAAAAATGAAAATTTCAAAAGTGCCCCAATTTCTGCTTTAAAGTTTAGGTACTATCCCAAAAATGTATCTTTAAGATGACAGAAGTTGATTTCGGAGCATCTTTTTTGAACAGGAGCTTTAACCGTTTTGTGGCATAAGAGAAATTCCCTAAGCCCCTTACCTGTCGATTTTGGTAAAAAATGTAGATTTCAAAAGTGCCCCAATTTCTGCTTTAAACTTTAGGTACTATCCCAAAACGCATCACTAAGGTGACAGAAGTTGATTTCGGAGCATCATTTTTTAACAGGAGCTTTAACCGTTTTGTGGCATATGAGAAATTCCCTACGCCCCGGACCAGTCGATTTTGATCAAAAATGAAAATTTCAAAGTGCCCCAATTTCTGCTTTAAACTTTAGGTACTATCCCAAACTGTATCACTAAGGTGACAGAAGTTGATTTCGGAGCATCATTTTTGAACAGGAGCTTCAACCATTTTGTGGCATATGAGAAATTCCCTAAGCCCCGGACCTGTCGATTTTGGTCAAAAATGAAAATTTCAAAAGTGCCCCAATTTCTGCTTTAAAGTTTAGGTACTATGCCAAAATGTATCACTGAGGTGACAGAAGTTGATTTCGGAGCATCATTTTTGAACAGGAGCTTCAACCATTTTGTGGCATATGAGAAATTCCCTAAGCCCCGGACCTGTCGATTTTGGTCAAAAATTTAAATTTCAAAAGTGCCCCAATTTCTGCTTTAAACTTTAGGTACTATACCAAAATGTATCACTAAGGTGACAGAAGTTGATTTCGGAGCATCATTTTTGAACAGGAGCTTTAACCGTTTTGTGGCACATGAGAAATTCCCTAAGCCCCGGAACTGTCGATTTTGGTCAAAAATGAAAATTTCAAAAGTGCCCCAATTTCTGCTTTAAACTTTAGGTACTATCCCAAAATGTATCATTAAGGTGACAGAAGTTGATTTCGGAACATCATTTTTGAACAGGAGCTTTAACCGTTTTGTGGCACATGAGAAATTCCCTAAGCCCCGGAACTGTCGATTTTGGTCAAAAATGAAAATTTCAAAAGTGCCCCAATTTCTGCTTTAAACTTTAGGTACTATACCAAAATGTATCACTGAGGTGACAGAAGTTGATTTCGGAGCATCATTTTTGAACAGGAGATTCAACCGTTTTGTGGCATATGAGAAACTCCCTAAGCCCCGGACCAGTCGATTTTGATCAAAAATGAAAATTTCAAAAGTGCCCCAATTTCTGCTTTTTAGTTTAGGTACTATCCCAAAATCTATCACTGAGGTGACAGAAGTTGATTTCGGAGCATCATTTTTGAACAGGAGCTTCAACCATTTTGTGGCATATGAGAAATTCCCTAAGCCCCGAACCTGTCGATTTTGGTCAAAAATTTAAATTTCAAAAGTGCCCCAATTTCTGCTTTAAACTTTAGGTACTATACCAAAATGTATCACTAAGGTGACAGAAGTTGATTTCGGAGCATCATTTTTGAACAGGAGCTTCAACCATTTTGTGGCATATGAGAAATTCCCTAAGCACCGGACCTGTCGATTTTGGTCAAAAATGAAAATTTCAAAAGTGCCCCAATTTCTGCTTTAAACTTTAGGTACTATCCCAAAATGTATCACTAAGGTGACAGAAGTTGATTTCGGAGCATAATTTTTGATCAGGATCTTCAACCGTTTTGTGGCATATGAGAAATTCCCTAAGCCCCGGACCTGTCGATTTTGGTCAAAAATGAAAATTTCAAAAGTGCCCCAATTTCTGCTTTAAACTTTAGGTACTATCCCAAAATGTATCACTAAGGTGACAGAAGTTGATTTCGGAGCATCATTTTTGAACAGGAGCTTCAACCATTTTGTGGCATATGATAAATTCCCTAAGCCCGGACCTGTAGATTTTGGTCAAAAATTAAAATTTCAAAAGTGCCCCAATTTCTGCTTTAAACTTTAGGTACTATACCAAAATATATCACTAAGGTGACAGAAGTTGATTTCGGAGCATCATGTTTGAACAGGAGCTTCAACCGTTTTGTGGCATATGAGAAATTCCCTAAGCCCCGGACCTGTCGATTTTGGTCAAAAATGAAAATTTCAAAAGTGCCCCAATTTCTGCTTTAAACTTTAGGTACTATCCCAAAATGTATCACTAAGGTGACAGAAGTTGATTTCGGAGCATAATTTTTGAACAAGAGCTTCAACCGTTTTGTGGCATATGGGAAATTCCCTAAGCCCCGGACCTGTCGATTTTGGTCAAAAATGAAAATTTCAAAAGTGCCCCAATTTCTGCTTTAAACTTTAGGTACTATACCAAAATGTATCACTAAGGTGACAGAAGTTGATTTCGGAGCATCATTTTTGAACAGGAGCTTTAACCGTTTTGTGGCACATGAGAAATTCCCTAAGCCCCGGTCCTGTCGATTTTGGTCAAAAATGAAAATTTCAAAAGTGCCCCAATTTCTGCTTTAAACTTTAGGTACTATACCAAAATGTATCACTAAGGTGACAGAAGTTGATTTCGGAGCATCATTTTTGAACAGGAGCTTCAACCATTTTGTGGCATATGAGAAATTCCCTAAGCCCCGGACCTGTCGATTTTGGTCAAAAATGAAAATTTCAAAAGTGCCCCAATTTCTGCTTTAAAGTTTAGGTACTATCCCAAAATGTATCATTAAGATGACAGAAGTTGATTTCGGAGCATCTTTTTTGAACAGGAGCTTTAACCGTTTTGTGGCATAAGAGAAATTCCCTAAGCCCCTTACCTGTCGATTTTGGTCAAAAATGTAGATTTCAAAAGTGCCCCAATTTCTGCTTTAAACTTTAGGTACTATCCCAAAACGCATCACTAAGGTGACAGAAGTTGATTTCGGAGCATCATTTTTGAACAGGAGCTTTAACCGTTTTGTGGCATATGAGAAATTCCCTACGCCCCGGACCAGTCGATTTTGATCAAAAATGAAAATTTCAAAGTGCCCCAATTTCTGCTTTAAACTTTAGGTACTATCCCAAACTGTATCACTAAGGTGACAGAAGTTGATTTCGGAGCATCATTTTTGAACAGGAGCTTCAACCATTTTGTGGCATATGAGAAATTCCCTAAGCCCCGGACCTGTCGATTTTGGTCAAAAATTTAAATTTCAAAAGTGCCCCAATTTCTGCTTTAAACTTTAGGTACTATACCAAAATGTATCACTAAGGTGACAGAAGTTGATTTCGGAGCATCATTTTTGAACAGGAGCTTTAACCGTTTTGTGGCACATGAGAAATTCCCTAAGCCCCGGAACTGTCGATTTTGGTCAAAAATGAAAATTTCAAAAGTGCCCCAATTTCTGCTTTAAACTTTAGGTACTATCCCAAAATGTATCATTAAGGTGACAGAAGTTGATTTCGGAGCATCATTTTTGAACAGGAGCTTTAACCGTTTTGTGGCACATGAGAAATTCCCTAAGCCCCGGAACTGTCGATTTTGGTCAAAAATGAAAATTTCAAAAGTGCCCCAATTTCTGCTTTAAACTTTAGGTACTATCCCAAAATGTATCACTGAGGTGACAGAAGTTGATTTCGGAGCATCATTTTTGAACAGGAGATTCAACCGTTTTGTGGCATATGAGAAATTCCCTAAGCCCCGGACCAGTCGATTTTGATCAAAAATGAAAATTTCAAAAGTGCCCCAATTTCTGCTTTTTAGTTTAGGTACTATCCCAAAATCTATCACTGAGGTGACAGAAGTTGATTTCGGAGCATCATTTTTGAACAGGAGCTTCAACCATTTTGTGGCATATGAGAAATTCCCTAAGCCCCGAACCTGTCGATTTTGGTCAAAAATTTAAATTTCAAAAGTGCCCCAATTTCTGCTTTAAACTTTAGGTACTATACCAAAATGTATCACTAAGGTGACAGAAGTTGATTTCGGAGCATCATTTTTGAACAGGAGCTTCAACCATTTTGTGGCATATGAGAAATTCCCTAAGCACCGGACCTGTCGATTTTGGTCAAAAATGAAAATTTCAAAAGTGCCCCAATTTCTGCTTTAAACTTTAGGTACTATCCCAAAATGTATCACTAAGGTGACAGAAGTTGATTTCGGAGCATAATTTTTGATCAGGATCTTCAACCGTTTTGTGGCATATGAGAAATTCCCTAAGCCCCGGACCTGTCGATTTTGGTCAAAAATGAAAATTTCAAAAGTGCCCCAATTTCTGCTTTAAACTTTAGGTACTATCCCAAAATGTATCACTAAGGTGACAGAAGTTGATTTCGGAGCATCATTTTTGAACAGGAGCTTCAACCGTTTTGTGGCATATGATAAATTCCCTAAGCCCGGACCTGTAGATTTTGGTCAAAAATTAAAATTTCAAAAGTGCCCCAATTTCTGCTTTAAACTTTAGGTACTATACCAAAATATATCACTAAGGTGACAGAAGTTGATTTCGGAGCATCATGTTTGAACAGGAGCTTCAACCGTTTTGTGGCATATGAGAAATTCCCTAAGCCCCGGACCTGTCGATTTTGGTCAAAAATGAAAATTTCAAAAGTGCCCCAATTTCTGCTTTAAACTTTAGGTACTATCCCAAAATGTATCACTAAGGTGACAGAAGTTGATTTCGGAGCATCATTTTAGAACAGGAGCTTCAACCGTTTTGTGGCATATGAGAAATTCCCTAAGCCCCGAACCTGTCGATTTTGGTCAAAAATCTAAATTTCAAAAGTGCCCCAATTTCTGCTTTAAACTTTAGGTACTATCCCAAAATGTATCACTAAGGTGACAGAAGTTGATTTCGGAGCATCATTTTTGAACAGGAGCTTTAACCGTTTTGTGGCACATGAGAAATTCCCTAAGCCCCGGTCCTGTCGATTTTGGTCAAAAATGAAAATTTCAAAAGTGCCCCAATTTCTGCTTTAAACTTTAGGTACTATACCAAAATGTATCACTAAGGTGACAGAAGTTGATTTCGGAGCATCATTTTTGAACAGGAGCTTCAACCATTTTGTGGCATATGAGAAATTCCCTAAGCCCCGGACCTGTCGATTTTGGTCAAAAATGAAAATTTCAAAAGTGCCCCAATTTCTGCTTTAAACTTTAGGTACTATCCCAAAACGCATCACTAAGGTGACAGAAGTTGATTTCGGAGCATCATTTTTGAACAGGAGCTTTAACCATTTTGTGGCATATGAGAAATTCCCTACGCCCCGGACCAGTCGATTTTGATCAAAAATGAAAATTTCAAAGTGCCCCAATTTCTGCTTTAAACTTTAGGTACTATCCCAAACTGTATCACTACGGTGACAGAAGTTGATTTCGGAGCATCATTTTTGAACAGGAGCTTCAACCATTTTGTGGCATATGAGAAATTCCCTAAGCCCCGGACCTGTCGATTTTGGTCAAAAATGAAAATTTCAAAAGTGCCCCAATTTCTGCTTTAAAGTTTAGGTACTATGCTAAAATGTATCACTGAGGTGACAGAAGTTGATTTCGGAGCATCATTTTTGAACAGGAGCTTCAACCATTTTGTGGCATATGAGAAATTCCCTAAGCCCCGGACCTGTCGATTTTGGTCAAAAATTTAAATTTCAAAAGTGCCCCAATTTCTGCTTTAAACTTTAGGTACTATACCAAAATGTATCACTAAGGTGACAGAAGTTGATTTCGGAGCATCATTTTTGAACAGGAGCTTTAACCGTTTTGTGGCACATGAGAAATTCCCTAAGCCCCGGAACTGTCGATTTTGGTCAAAAATGAAAATTTCAAAAGTGCCCCAATTTCTGCTTTAAACTTTAGGTACTATCCCAAAATGTATCATTAAGGTGACAGAAGTTGATTTCGGAACATCATTTTTGAACAGGAGCTTTAAACGTTTTGTGGCATAAAAGAAATTCCCTAAACCCCGGACCTGTCGATTTTGGTCAAAAATGAAAATTTCAAAAGTGCCCCAATTTCTGCTTTAAACTGTAGGTACTATCCCAAAATGTATCACTATGGTGACAGAAGTTGATTTTGGAGCATCATTTTTGAACAGGAGCTTCAACCGTTTTGTGGCACATGAGAAATTCCCTAAGCCGCGGACCTGTCGATTTTGGTCAAAAATGAAAATTTCAAAAGTGCCCCAATTTCTGCTTTAAACTTTAGGTACTATACCAAAATGTATCACTAAGGTGACAGAAGTTGATTTCGAAGCATAATTTTTGAACAGGAGCTTCAACCATTTTGTGGCATATGAGAAATTCCCTAAGCCCCGGACCTGTCGATTTTGGTCAAAAATGAAAATTTCAAAAGTGCCCCAATTTCTGCTTTAAACTTTAGGTACTATACCAAAATGTATCACTAAGGTGACAGAAGTTGATTTCGAAGCATAATTTTTGAACAGGAGCTTCAACCATTTTGTGGCATATGAGAAATTCCCTAAGCCCCGGACCTGTCGATTTTGGTCAAAAATGAAAATTTCAAAAGTGCCCCAATTTCTGCTTTAAACTTTAGGTACTATACCAAAATGTATCATTAAGGTGACAGAAGTTGATTTCGAAGCATCATTTTTGAACAGGAGCTTCAACCATTTTGTGGCATATGAGAAATTCCCTAAGCCCCGGACCTGTCGATTTTGGTCAAAAATTTAAATTTCAAAAGTGCCCCAATTTCTGCTTTAAACTTTAGGTACTATACCAAAATGTATCACTAAGGTGACAGAAGTTGATTTCGAAGCATAATTTTTGAACAGGAGCTTCAACCATTTTGTGGCATATGAGAAATTCCCTAAGCCCCGGACCTGTCGATTTTGGTCAAAAATGAAAATTTCAAAAGTGCCCCAATTTCTGCTTTAAACTTTAGGTACTATACCAAAATGTATCATTAAGGTGACAGAAGTTGATTTCGAAGCATAATTTTTGAACAGGAGCTTTAAACGTTTTGTGGCACATGAGAAATTCCCTAAGCCCCGGAACTGTCGATTTTGGTCAAAAATGAAAATTTCAAAAGTGCCCCAATTTCTGCTTTAAACTTTAGGTACTATCCCAAAATGTATCATTAAGGTGACAGAAGTTGATTTCGGAACATCATTTTTGAACAGGAGCTTTAAACGTTTTGTGGCATAAAAGAAATTCCCTATGCCCCGGACCTGTCGATTTTGGTCAAAAATGAAAATTTCAAAAGTGCCCCAATTTCTGCTTTAAACTGTAGGTACTATCCCAAAATGTATCACTAAGGTGACAGAAGTTGATTTCGGAGCATCATTTTTGAACAGGAGCTTCAACCGTTTTGTGGCATATGATAAATTCCCTAAGCCCCGGACCTGTCGATTTTGGTCAAAAATGAAAATTTCAAAAGTGCCCCAATTTCTGCTTTAAACTTTAGGTACTATCCCAAAATGTATCACTAAGGTGACAGAAGTTGATTTCGGAGCATCATTTTTGAACAGGAGCTTCAACCGTTTTGTGGCATATGATAAATTCCCTAAGCCCGGACCTGTAGATTTTGGTCAAAAATTAAAATTTCAAAAGTGCCCCAATTTCTGCTTTAAACTTTAGGTACTATACCAAAATATATCACTAAGGTGACAGAAGTTGATTTCGAAGCATCTTTTTGAACAGGAGCTTCAAACATTTTGTGGCATATGAGAAATTCCCTAATCCCCGGACCTGTCGATTTTGGTCAAAAATGAAAATTTCAAAAGTGCCCCAATTTCTGCTTTAAACTTTAGGTACTATCCCAAAATGTATCACTAAGGTGACAGAAGTTGATTTCGGAGCATCATTTTTGAACAGGAGCTTCAACCATTTTGTGGCATATGAGAAATTCCCTAAGCCCCGGACCTGTCGATTTTGGTCAAAAATGTAAATTTCAAAAGTGCCCCAATTTCTGCTTTAAACTTTAGGTACTATCCCAAAATGTATCACTGAGGTGACAGAAGTTCATTTCGGAGCATCATTTTTGAACAGGAGCTTCAACCGTTTTGTGGCATATGAGAAATTCCCTAAGCCCCGAACCTGTCGATTTTGGTCAAAAATCTAAATTTCAAAAGTGCCCCAATTTCTGCTTTAAACTTTAGGTACTATCCCAAAATGTATCACTAAGGTGACAGAAGTTGATTTCGGAGCATCATTTTTGAACAGGAGTTTCAACCGTTTTGTGGCATATGAGAAATTCCCTAAGCCCCGGACCTGTCGATTTTGGTCAAAAATGAAAATTTCAAAAGTGCCCCAATTTCTGCTTTAAACTTTAGGTACTATACCAAAATAATTCACTAAGGTGACAGAAGTTGATTTCGGAGCATCATTTTTGAACAGGAGCTTCAAACGTTTTGTGGCATATGAGAAATTCCCTAAGCCCCGGACCTGTCGATTTTGGTCAAAAATAAAAATTTCAAAAGTGCCCCAATTTCTGCTTTAAACTTTAGGTACTATACCAAAATGTATCATTAAGGTGACAGAAGTTGATTTCGGAACATCATTTTTGAACAGGAGCTTTAACCGTTTTGTGGCATAAGAGAAATTCCCTAAGCCCCGGACCTGTCGATTTTGGTCAAAAATGAAAATTTCAAAAGTGCCCCAATTTCTGCTTTAAACTTTAGGTACTATCCCAAAATGTATCATTAAGGTGACAGAAGTTGATTTCGGAGCATCATTTTTGAACAGGAGCTTCAACCATTTTGTGGCATATGAGAAATTCCCTAAGCCCCGGACCTGTCGATTTTGGTCAAAAATTTAAATTTCAAAAGTGCCCCAATTTCTGCTTTAAACTTTAGGTACTATCCCAAACAGTATCACTAAGGTGACAGAAGTTGATTTCGGAGCATCATTTTTGAACAAGAGCTTCAACCGTTTTGTGGCATATGGAAAATTCCCTAAGCCCCGGACCTGTCGATTTTGGTCAAAAATGAAAATTTCAAAAGTGCCCCAATTTCTGCTTTAAAGTTTAGGTACTATCCCAAAATGTATCACTGAGGTGACAGAAGTTGATTTCGGAGCATCATTTTTGAACAGGAGCTTCAACCATTTTGTGGCATATGAGAAATTCCCTAAGCCCCGGACCTGTCGATTTTGGTCAAAAATAAAAATTTCAAAAGTGCCCCAATTTCTGCTTTAAACTTTAGGTACTATCCCAAAAATGTATCTTTAAGATGACAGAAGTTGATTTCGGAGCATCTTTTTTGAACAGGAGCTTTAACCGTTTTGTGGCATAAGAGAAATTCCCTAAGCCCCTTACCTGTCGATTTTGGTCAAAAATGTAGATTTCAAAAGTGCCCCAATTTCTGCTTTAAACTTTAGGTACTATCCCAAAACGCATCACTAAGGTGACAGAAGTTGATTTCGGAGCATCATTTTTTAACAGGAGCTTTAACCGTTTTGTGGCATATGAGAAATTCCCTACGCCCCGGACCAGTCGATTTTGATCAAAAATGAAAATATCAAAGTGCCCCAATTTCTGCTTTAAACTTTAGGTACTATCCCAAACTGTATCACTAAGGTGACAGAAGTTGATTTCGGAGCATCATTTTTGAACAGGAGCTTCAACCATTTTGTGGCATATGAGAAATTCCCTAAGCCCCGGACCTGTCGATTTTGGTCAAAAATGAAAATTTCAAAAGTGCCCCAATTTCTGCTTTAAAGTTTAGGTACTATGCCAAAATGTATCACTGAGGTGACAGAAGTTGATTTCGGAGCATCATTTTTGAACAGGAGCTTCAACCATTTTGTGGCATATGAGAAATTCCCTAAGCCCCGGACCTGTCGATTTTGGTCAAAAATTTAAATTTCAAAAGTGCCCCAATTTCTGCTTTAAACTTTAGGTACTATACCAAAATGTATCACTAAGGTGACAGAAGTTGATTTCGGAGCATCATTTTTGAACAGGAGCTTTAACCGTTTTGTGGCACATGAGAAATTCCCTAAGCCCCGGACCTGTCGATTTTGGTCAAAAATGAAAATTTCAAAAGTGCCCCAATTTCTGCTTTAAACTTTAGGTACTATCCCAAAATGTATCATTAAGGTGACAGAAGTTGATTTCGGAACATCATTTTTGAACAGGAGCTTTAAACGTTTTGTGGCATAAAAGAAATTCCCTAAGCCCCGGACCAGTCGATTTTGGTCAAAAATGAAAATTTCAAAAGTGCCCCAATTTCTGCTTTAAACTGTAGGTACTATCCCAAAATGTATCACTAAGGTGACAGAAGTTGATTTTGGAGCATCATTTTTGAACAGGAGCTTCAACCATTTTGTGGCATATGAGAAATTCCCTAAGCCCCAGACCTGTCGATTTTGGTCAAAAATGAAAATTTCAAAAGTGCCCCAATTTCTGCTATAAACTTTAGGTACTATCCCAAAATGTATCACTGAGGTGACAGAAGTTGATTTCGGAGCATCATTTTTGAACAGGAGATTCAACCGTTTTGTGGCATATGAGAAATTCCCTAAGCCCCGGACCAGTCGATTTTGATCAAAAATGAAAATTTCAAAAGTGCCCCAATTTCTGCTTTTTAGTTTAGGTACTATCCCAAAATCTATCACTGAGGTGACAGAAGTTGATTTCGGAGCATCATTTTTGAACAGGAGCTTCAACCATTTTGTGGCATATGAGAAATTCCCTAAGCCCCGAACCTGTCGATTTTGGTCAAAAATTTAAATTTCAAAAGTGCCCCAATTTCTGCTTTAAACTTTAGGTACTATACCAAAATGTATCACTAAGGTGACAGAAGTTGATTTCGGAGCATCATTTTTGAACAGGAGCTTCAACCATTTTGTGGCATATGAGAAATTCCCTAAGCACCGGACCTGTCGATTTTGGTCAAAAATGAAAATTTCAAAAGTGCCCCAATTTCTGCTTTAAACTTTAGGTACTATACCAAAATATATCACTAAGGTGACAGAAGTTGATTTCGGAGCATCATGTTTGAACAGGAGCTTCAACCGTTTTGTGGCATATGAGAAATTCCCTAAGCCCCGGACCTGTCGATTTTGGTCAAAAATGAAAATTTCAAAAGTGCCCCAATTTCTGCTTTAAACTTTAGGTACTATCCCAAAATGTATCACTAAGGTGACAGAAGTTGATTTCGGAGCATAATTTTTGAACAAGAGCTTCAACCGTTTTGTGGCATATGGGAAATTCCCTAAGCCCCGGACCTGTCGATTTTGGTCAAAAATGAAAATTTCAAAAGTGCCCCAATTTCTGCTTTAAACTTTAGGTACTATACCAAAATGTATCACTAAGGTGACAGAAGTTGATTTCGGAGCATCATTTTTGAACAGGAGCTTTAACCGTTTTGTGGCACATGAGAAATTCCCTAAGCCCCGGTCCTGTCGATTTTGGTCAAAAATGAAAATTTCAAAAGTGCCCCAATTTCTGCTTTAAACTTTAGGTACTATACCAAAATGTATCACTAAGGTGACAGAAGTTGATTTCGGAGCATCATTTTTGAACAGGAGCTTCAACCATTTTGTGGCATATGAGAAATTCCCTAAGCCCCGTCCCTGTAGATTTTGGTCAAAAATGAAAATTTCAAAAGTGCCCCAATTTCTGCTTTAAAGTTTAGGTACTATCCCAAAATGTATCATTAAGATGACAGAAGTTGATTTCGGAGCATCTTTTTTGAACAGGAGCTTTAACCGTTTTGTGGCATATGAGAAATTCCCTAAGCCCCGGACCTGTCGATTTTGATCAAAAATGAAAATTTCAAAGTGCCCCAATTTCTGCTTTAAACTTTAGGTACTATCCCAAACTGTATCACTAAGGTGACAGAAGTTGATTTCGGAGCATCATTTTTGAACAGGAGCTTCAACCATTTTGTGGCATATGAGAAATTCCCTAAGCCCCGGACCTGTCGATTTTGGTCAAAAATTTAAATTTCAAAAGTGCCCCAATTTCTGCTTTAAACTTTAGGTACTATACCAAAATGTATCACTAAGGTGACAGAAGTTGATTTCGGAGCATCATTTTTGAACAGGAGCTTTAACCGTTTTGTGGCACATGAGAAATTCCCTAAGCCCCGGAACTGTCGATTTTGGTCAAAAATGAAAATTTCAAAAGTGCCCCAATTTCTGCTTTAAACTTTAGGTACTATCCCAAAATGTATCATTAAGGTGACAGAAGTTGATTTCGGAGCATCATTTTTGAACAGGAGCTTTAACCGTTTTGTGGCACATGAGAAATTCCCTAAGCCCCGGAACTGTCGATTTTGGTCAAAAATGAAAATTTCAAAAGTGCCCCAATTTCTGCTTTAAACTTTAGGTACTATCCCAAAATGTATCACTGAGGTGACAGAAGTTGATTTCGGAGCATCATTTTTGAACAGGAGATTCAACCGTTTTGTGGCATATGAGAAATTCCCTAAGCCCCGGACCAGTCGATTTTGATCAAAAATGAAAATTTCAAAAGTGCCCCAATTTCTGCTTTTTAGTTTAGGTACTATCCCAAAATCTATCACTGAGGTGACAGAAGTTGATTTCGGAGCATCATTTTTGAACAGGAGCTTCAACCATTTTGTGGCATATGAGAAATTCCCTAAGCCCCGAACCTGTCGATTTTGGTCAAAAATTTAAATTTCAAAAGTGCCCCAATTTCTGCTTTAAACTTTAGGTACTATACCAAAATGTATCACTAAGGTGACAGAAGTTGATTTCGGAGCATCATTTTTGAACAGGAGCTTCAACCATTTTGTGGCATATGAGAAATTCCCTAAGCACCGGACCTGTCGATTTTGGTCAAAAATGAAAATTTCAAAAGTGCCCCAATTTCTGCTTTAAACTTTAGGTACTATCCCAAAATGTATCACTAAGGTGACAGAAGTTGATTTCGGAGCATAATTTTTGATCAGGATCTTCAACCGTTTTGTGGCATATGAGAAATTCCCTAAGCCCCGGACCTGTTGATTTTGGTCAAAAATGAAAATTTCAAAAGTGCCCCAATTTCTGCTTTAAACTTTAGGTACTATCCCAAAATGTATCACTAAGGTGACAGAAGTTGATTTCGGAGCATCATTTTTGAACAGGAGCTTCAACCGTTTTGTGGCATATGATAAATTCCCTAAGCCCGGACCTGTAGATTTTGGTCAAAAATTAAAATTTCAAAAGTGCCCCAATTTCTGCTTTAAACTTTAGGTACTATACCAAAATATATCACTAAGGTGACAGAAGTTGATTTCGGAGCATCATGTTTGAACAGGAGCTTCAACCGTTTTGTGGCATATGAGAAATTCCCTAAGCCCCGGACCTGTCGATTTTGGTCAAAAATGAAAATTTCAAAAGTGCCCCAATTTCTGCTTTAAACTTTAGGTACTATCCCAAAATGTATCACTAAGGTGACAGAAGTTGATTTCGGAGCATCATTTTTGAACAGGAGCTTCAACCGTTTTGTGGCATATGAGAAATTCCCTAAGCCCCGAACCTGTCGATTTTGGTCAAAAATCTAAATTTCAAAAGTGCCCCAATTTCTGCTTTAAACTTTAGGTACTATCCCAAAATGTATCACTAAGGTGACAGAAGTTGATTTCGGAGCATCATTTTTGAACAGGAGCTTTAACCGTTTTGTGGCACATGAGAAATTCCCTAAGCCCCGGTCCTGTCGATTTTGGTCAAAAATGAAAATTTCAAAAGTGCCCCAATTTCTGCATTAAACTTTAGGTACTATTCCAAAATGTATCACTAAGGTGACAGAAGTTGATTTCGGAGCATCATTTTTGAACAGGAGCTTTAACCGTTTTGTGGCACATGAGAAATTCCCTAAGCCCCGGTCCTGTCGATTTTGGTCAAAAATGAAAATTTCAAAAGTGCCCCAATTTCTGATTTAAACTTTAGGTACTATCCCAAAATGTATCACTAAGGTGACAGAAGTTGATTTCGGAGCATCAATTTTGAACAGGAGCTTCAACCATTTTGTGGCATATGAGAAATTCCCTAAGCCCCGGACCTGTCGATTTTGGTCAAAAATTTAAATTTCAAAAGTGCCCCAATTTCTGCTTTAAACTTTAGGTACTATCCCAAAATGTATCACTGAGGTGACAGAAGTTGATTTCGGAGCATCATTTTTGAACAGGAGCTTCAACCATTTTGTGGCATATGAGAAATTCCCTAAGCCCCGGACCTGTCGATTTTGGTCAAAAATTTAAATTTCAAAAGTGCCCCAATTTCTGCTTTAAACTTTAGGTACTATCCCAAACAGTATCACTAAGGTGACAGAAGTTGATTTCGGAGCATCATTTTTGAACAAGAGCTTCAACCGTTTTGTGGCATATGGGAAATTCCCTAAGCCCCGGACCTGTCGATTTTGGTCAAAAATGAAAATTTCAAAAGTGCCCCAATTTCTGCTTTAAACTTTAGGTACTATACCAAAATGTATCACTAAGGTGACAGAAGTTGATTTCGGAGCATCATTTTTGAACAGGAGCTTTAACCGTTTTGTGGCACATGAGAAATTCCCTAAGCCCCGGTCCTGTCGATTTTGGTCAAAAATGAAAATTTCAAAAGTGCCCCAATTTCTGCTTTAAACTTTAGGTACTATACCAAAATGTATCACTAAGGTGACAGAAGTTGATTTCGGAGCATCATTTTTGAACAGGAGCTTCAACCATTTTGTGGCATATGAGAAATTCCCTAAGCCCCGGACCTGTCGATTTTGGTCAAAAATGAAAATTTCAAAAGTGCCCCAATTTCTGCTTTAAAGTTTAGGTACTATCCCAAAATGTATCATTAAGATGACAGAAGTTGATTTCGGAGCATCTTTTTTGAACAGGAGCTTTAACCGTTTTGTGGCATAAGAGAAATTCCCTAAGCCCCTTACCTGTCGATTTTGGTCAAAAATGTAGATTTCAAAAGTGCCCCAATTTCTGCTTTAAACTTTAGGTACTATCCCAAAACGCATCACTAAGGTGACAGAAGTTGATTTCGGAGCATCATTTTTGAACAGGAGCTTTAACCGTTTTGTGGCATATGAGAAATTCCCTACGCCCCGGACCAGTTGATTTTGATCAAAAATGAAAATTTCAAAGTGCCCCAATTTCTGCTTTAAACTTTAGGTACTATCCCAAACTGTATCACTACGGTGACAGAAGTTGATTTCGGAGCATCATTTTTGAACAGGAGCTTCAACCATTTTGTGGCATATGAGAAATTCCCTAAGCCCCGGACCTGTCGATTTTGGTCAAAAATGAAAATTTTAAAAGTGCCCCAATTTCTGCTTTAAAGTTTAGGTACTATGCCAAAATGTATCACTGAGGTGACAGAAGTTGATTTCGGAGCATCATTTTTGAACAGGAGCTTCAACCATTTTGTGGCATATGAGAAATTCCCTAAGCCCCGGACCTGTCGATTTTGGTCAAAAATTTAAATTTCAAAAGTGCCCCAATTTCTGCTTTAAACTTTAGGTACTATACCAAAATGTATCACTAAGGTGACAGAAGTTGATTTTGGAGCATCATTTTTGAACAGGAGCTTTAACCGTTTTGTGGCACATGAGAAATTCCCTAAGCCCCGGAACTGTCGATTTTGGTCAAAAATGAAAATTTCAAAAGTGCCCCAATTTCTGCTTTAAACTTTAGGTACTATCCCAAAATGTATCATTAAGGTGACAGAAGTTGATTTCGGAACATCATTTTTGAACAGGAGCTTCAACCGTTTTGTGGCACATGAGAAATTCCCTAAGCCGCGGACCTGTCGATTTTGGTCAAAAATGAAAATTTCAAAAGTGCCCCAATTTCTGCTTTAAACTTTAGGTACTATACCAAAATGTATCACTAAGGTGACAGAAGTTGATTTCGAAGCATAATTTTTGAACAGGAGCTTCAACCATTTTGTGGCATATGAGAAATTCCCTAAGCCCCGGACCTGTCGATTTTGGTCAAAAATGAAAATTTCAAAAGTGCCCCAATTTCTGCTTTAAACTTTAGGTACTATACCAAAATGTATCACTAAGGTGACAGAAGTTGATTTCGAAGCATAATTTTTGAACAGGAGCTTCAACCATTTTGTGGCATATGAGAAATTCCCTAAGCCCCGGACCTGTCGATTTTGGTCAAAAATGAAAATTTCAAAAGTGCCCCAATTTCTGCTTTAAACTTTGGGTACTATACCAAAATGTATCATTAAGGTGACAGAAGTTGATTTCGAAGCATCATTTTTGAACAGGAGCTTCAACCATTTTGTGGCATATGAGAAATTCCCTAAGCCCCGGACCTGTCGATTTTGGTCAAAAATTTAAATTTCAAAAGTGCCCCAATTTCTGCTTTAAACTTTAGGTACTATACCAAAATGTATCACTAAGGTGACAGAAGTTGATTTCGAAGCATAATTTTTGAACAGGAGCTTCAACCATTTTGTGGCATATGAGAAATTCCCTAAGCCCCGGACCTGTCGATTTTGGTCAAAAATGAAAATTTCAAAAGTGCCCCAATTTCTGCTTTAAACTTTAGGTACTATACCAAAATGTATCATTAAGGTGACAGAAGTTGATTTCGAAGCATAATTTTTGAACAGGAGCTTTAAACGTTTTGTGGCACATGAGAAATTCCCTAAGCCCCGGAACTGTCGATTTTGGTCAAAAATGAAAATTTCAAAAGTGCCCCAATTTCTGCTTTAAACTTTAGGTACTATCCCAAAATGTATCATTAAGGTGACAGAAGTTGATTTCGGAACATCATTTTTGAACAGGAGCTTTAAACGTTTTGTGGCATAAAAGAAATTCCCTAAGCCCCGGACCTGTCGATTTTGGTCAAAAATTAAAATTTCAAAAGTGCCCCAATTTCTGCTTTAAACTGTAGGTACTATCCCAAAATGTATCACTAAGGTGACAGAAGTTGATTTTGGAGCATCATTTTTGAACAGGAGCTTCAACCGTTTTGTGGCACATGAGAAATTCCCTAAGCCCCGGACCTGTCGATTTTGGTCAAAAATGAAAATTTCAAAAGTGCCCCAATTTCTGCTTTAAACTTTAGGTACTATACCAAAATGTATCATTAAGGTGACAGAAGTTGATTTCGAAGCATCATTTTTGAACAGGAGCTTCAACCATTTTGTGGCATATGAGAAATTCCCTAAGCCCCGGACCTGTCGATTTTGGTCAAAAATTTAAATTTCAAAAGTGCCCCAATTTCTGCTTTAAACTTTAGGTACTATACCAAAATGTATCACTAAGGTGACAGAAGTTGATTTCGGAGCATCATTTTTGAACAGGAGCTTTAACCGTTTTGTGGCACATGAGAAATTCCCTAAGCCCCGGAACTGTCGATTTTGGTCAAAAATGAAAATTTCAAAAGTGCCCCAATTTCTGCTTTAAACTTTAGGTACTATCCCAAAATGTATCATTAAGGTGACAGAAGTTGATTTCGGAACATCATTTTTGAACAGGAGCTTTAAACGTTTTGTGGCATAAAAGAAATTCCCTAAGCCCCGGACCTGTCGATTTTGGTCAAAAATGAAAATTTCAAAAGTGCCCCAATTTCTGCTTTAAACTGTAGGTACTATCCCAAAATGTATCACTAAGGTGACAGAAGTTGATTTTGGAGCATCATTTTTGAACAGGAGCTTCAACCGTTTTGTGGCACATGAGAAATTCCCTAAGCCGCGGACCTGTTGATTTTGGTCAAAAATGAAAATTTCAAAAGTGCCCCAATTTCTGCTTTAAACTTTAGGTACTATACCAAAATGTATCACTAAGGTGACAGAAGTTGATTTCGAAGCATAATTTTTGAACAGGAGCTTCAACCATTTTGTGGCATATGAGAAATTCCCTAAGCCCCGGACCTGTCGATTTTGGTCAAAAATGAAAATTTCAAAAGTGCCCCAATTTCTGCTATAAACTTTAGGTACTATCCCAAAATGTATCACTATGGTGACAGAAGTTGATTTCGGAGCATCATTTTTGAACAGGAGCTTCAACCATTTTGTGGCATATGAGAAATTCCCTAAGCCCCGGACCTGTCGATTTTGGTCAAAAATGTAAATTTCAAAAGTACCCCAATTTCTGCTTTAAACTTTAGGTACTATCCCAAAATGTATCACTGAGGTGACAGAAGTTGATTTCGGAGCATTATTTTTGAACAGGAGATTCAACCGTTTTGTGGCATATGAGAAATTCCCTAAGCCCCGGACCAGTCGATTTTGATCAAAAATGAAAATGTCAAAAGTGCCCCAATTTCTGCTTTTTAGTTTAGGTACTATCCCAAAATCTATCACTGAGGTGACAGAAGTTGATTTCGGAGCATCATTTTTGAACAGGAGCTTCAACCATTTTGTGGCATATGAGAAATTCCCTAAGCCCCGAACCTGTCGATTTTGGTCAAAAATTTAAATTTTAAAAGTGCCCCAATTTCTGCTTTAAACTTTAGGTACCATACCAAAATGTATCACTAAGGTGACAGAAGTTGATTTCGGAGCATCATTTTTGAACAGGAGCTTCAACCATTTTGTGGCATATGAGAAATTCCCTAAGCCCCGGACCTTTTGATTTTGGTCAAAAATGTAAATTTCAAAAGTGCCCCATTTTCTGCTTTAAACTTTAGGTACTATCCCAAAATGTATCATTAAGGTGACAGAAGTTGATTTCGGAGCATCATTTTTGAACAGGAGCTTTAACCGTTTTGTGGCATAAGAGAAATTCCCTAAGCCCCGGACCTGTCGATTTTGGTCAAAAATGAAAATTTCAAAAGTGCCCCAATTTCTGCTTTAAACTTTAGGTACTATCCCAAAATGTATCACTAAGGTGACAGAAGTTGATTTCGGAGCATAATTTTTGATCAGGATCTTCAACCGTTTTGTGGCATATGAGAAATTCCCTAAGCCCCGGACCTGTCGATTTTGGTCAAAAATGAAAATTTCAAAAGTGCCCCAATTTCTGCTTTAAACTTTAGGTACTATCCCAAAATGTATCACTAAGGTGACAGAAGTTGATTTCGGAGCATCATTTTTGAACAGGAGCTTCAACCGTTTTGTGGCATATGATAAATTCCCTAAGCCCGGACCTGTAGATTTTGGTCAAAAATTAAAATTTCAAAAGTGCCCCAATTTCTGCTTTAAACTTTAGGTACTATACCAAAATATATCACTAAGGTGACAGAAGTTGATTTCGGAGCATCATGTTTGAACAGGAGCTTCAACCGTTTTGTGGCATATGAGAAATTCCCTAAGCCCCGGACCTGTCTATTTTGGTCAAAAATGAAAATTTCAAAAGTGCCCCAATTTCTGCTTTAAATTTTAGGTACTATAGCAAAATATATCACTAAGGTGACAGAAGTTGATTTCGGAGCATCATTTTTGAACAGGAGCTTCTACCGTTTTGTGGCATATGAGAAATTCCCTAAACCTGTCGATTTTGGTCAAAAATGTAGATTTCAAAAGTGCCCCAATTTCTGCTTTAAACTTTAGGTACTATCCCAAAACGCATCACTAAGGTGACAGAAGTTGATTTCGAAGCATCATTTTTGAACAGGAGCTTCAACCATTTTGTGGCATATGAGAAATTCCCTAAGCCCTGGACCTGTCGATTTTGGTCAAAAATTAAAATTTCAAAAGTGCCCCAATTTCTGCTTTAAACTTTAGGTACTATACCAAAATGTATCACTAAGGTGACAGAAGTTGATTTCGAAGCATCATTTTTGAACAGGAGCTTCAACCATTTTGTGGCATATGAGAAATTCCCTAAGCCCCGGCCTGTCGATTTTGGTCAAAAATGAAAATTTCAAAAGTGCCCCAATTTCTGCTTTAAACTTTAGCAGCTATTTGTCCACTGCTGCCTTATAATAATAATAATAATAATAATAATAATAATAATAACAACAACAACCACAAGTCACACACAGTGTTGTTGTGTTGTGCTGCACGAGACTAGTGGTAGTGTCATGTTCATCAGTCATTCCAGTGACGAGGCAGTCACAGTGGTAAACGCTGCTGCTATATGTCCACTGCTGCCTTTTAAAAATAATAATCTCAAGTCCCTTGTAGTGTTGTTGTGTTGTGCTGTATCAAAAAAGTGGTAGTGTCCTGTTCATCAGTCATTACAGTGACAAAATACGCTGCTGCTATATGTCCACTGCTGCCGTATAATAATTATACCAATAATACAACCACAAGTCCCTTACAGTGTTGTTGTGTTGTGCTGCATTAGAGCAGTGGTGTGCCCTCTTCATCAGTTATTCCAGTGACGAGGCAGTCACAGTGGTATACGCTGCTGCTAAATGTCCACTGCTGCCTTTTAAAAATAATAACAACCGCAAGGCCCTTATAGTGTTGCTGTGTTGTGCAGCATCAGACCAGTGGTAGTGTCCTGTTCATCAGTTATTCCAGTGACGATATACGCTGCTGCTATATGTCCACTGCTGCCGTATAATAATTGTACCCACAACCACAAGGCCCTTACAGTGTTGTTGTGTTGTGCTCCATCAGACCAGTGGTAGTGTCCTGTTTATCAGTCATTCCAGTGACGATACACGCTGCTGCTATATGTCCACTGCTGCTTTCGTATTATAATAAAAACAACAACCACAAGTCCCTTACAGTGTTGTTGTGTTGTGCTGCATCAGACCAGTGGTAGTATACTGTTCTTCAGTCATTCCAGTGACGATATACGCTGCTGCTATATGTCCACTGCTGCCGTTTAATTATTATAACAACAACAACCACAAGCCCTTACAGTGTTGTTGTGTTGTGCTGCATCAGACCAGTGGTAGTGTCCTGTTCATCAGTCATTCCAGTGACAATATACGCTGTTACTACATGTCCACTGCTGCCATATAATAATTAAACCAACTACCACAAGTCCCTTACAGTGTTGTTGTGTTGTGCTGCATCAGACCAGTGGTGGTTTCCTGTTCATCAGTCATTCTAGTAACGATACACACTGCTGCTATATGTCCACTGCTGCTGTTGTATTATAATAATAATAATAATAATAATAATAATAACAACAACAACATCCACAAGTCCCTTACAGTGTTAATGTGTTGTACTGCATCAGAAAAGTGGTAGTGTCTTGTTCATCACTCATTCCACTGACGATATACGCTGCTGCTCTATGTCCACTGCTGCCATATAATAACTATAAAAACAACTACAAGACCCTTACAGTGTTGTTGTGTTGTGCTGCATCAGACTAGTGGTAGTGTCCTGTTCATCAGTCATTCCAGTGACTATATACGCTGCTGCTATATGTCCACTGCTGCCATATAATAATTATAACAACAAACACAAGTCCCTTACAGTGTTGTTGTGTTGTTCTGCATCAGTACAGTGGTAGTGTCCTGTTCATCAGTCATTCCAGTGACAATATACGCTGCTGCTATATGTCCACTGCTACCGTATAATAATTTAAAAACTACCACAAGTCCCTTACAGTATTGTTGGGTTGTGTTGCATCAGTCCAGTGGTAGTGTCCTGTATATCAGTCATTCCAGTGAAGAAGTCCACTGCTGCCGTATAATAATTATAACAACAAACACAAGTCCCTTACAGTGTTGTTGTGTTGTTCTGCATCAGTACAGTGGTAGTGTCCTGTTCATCAGTCATTCCAGTGACAATATACGCTGCTGCTATATGTCCACTGCTGCCGTATAATAATTTAAAAACAACCACAAGTCCCTTACAGTATTGTTGAGTTGTGCTGCATCAGACCAGTGGTAGTGTCCTGTCGATCAGTCATTCCAGTGACGAGGCAGTCACAGTGGTATACGCTGCTGCTATTTGTCCACTGCTGCCTTATAATAATAATAATAACAACAACAACCACAAGTCCCACACAGTGTTGTTGTGTTGTGCTGCACCAGACCAGTGGTAGTGTCATGTTCATCAGTCATTACATTGACGATATATGTTGCAGCTATATGTCCACTGCTGCCATATATTAATTATACCAACATCCACAAGTCCCTTACAGTGTTGTTGTGTTGTGCTACATCAGACCAATGGTAGTGTCCTGTTCATCAGTCATTCCAGTGACGATATAAGCTGCTGCTATATGTCCACTGCTGCCATATAATATTAATAATAATAATAATAATAATAACAACAACAACCACAAATCCCTTACAGTGTTGTTATGTTGTGCTGCATCAGACCAGTGGTAGTGTCCTGTTCATCAGTCATTCCAGTGACGATATACGCTGCTGCTAAATGTCCACTGCTGCCGTATAATAATTATAACAACAACCACAATTCCCTTACAGTATTGTTGTGTTGTGTTGCATCAGACCAGTGGTAGTGTCCTGTGCATCAGTCAGTCCTGTGAAGATATACGCTGCTGATATATGTCCACTGCTGCTGTGTAACAATAATAACAAGCACAAATCCCTTACAGAGTTGCTGTGTTGTGCTGCATCAGACCAGTGGTAGTGTCCTGTTCATCAGTCATTCCAGTGACAATATACGCTATAGCTATATGTCCACTGCTACCATATAATAATTATACCAACAACCACAAGCCCCTTACAGTGTTGTTGTGTTGTGCTGCATCAGACCAGTGTTAGTGTCCTGTTCATCAGTTATTATAGTGACGATATACTCTGCTGCTATATGTCCACTGCTGACGTATAATAATAATAACAACAACAAACACCACAAGTCCCTTACAGTGTTGTTGTGTTGTGCTGCATCAGACCAGTGGTAGTGTCCTGTTCATCAGTCATTCCAGTGACGAGGTAATCACAGTGGTAAAAGCTGCTGCTATATGTCCACTGCTGCCTTTTAAAAATAATAACAATCTCAAGTCCCTTATAGTGTTGTTGTGTTGTGCTGTATCAGACCAGAGGTAGTGTCCTGTTCATCAGTCATTCCAGTGACAATATACGCTATAGCTATATGTCCACTGCTACCATATAATAATTATACCAACAAACACAAACCCCTTACAGTGTTGTTGTGTATTGCTGCATCAGACCAGTGGTAGTGTCCTGTTCATCAGTCATTCCAGTGACAATATACGCTATAGCTATATGTCCACTGCTACCATATAATAATTATACCAACAACCACAAGCCCCTTACAGTGTTGTTATGTTGTGCTGCATCAGACCAGTGGTAGTGTCCTGTTCATCAGTCATTCCAGTGACGATATACGCTGCTGCTATATGTCCACTGCTGCCGTATAATAATTATAACAACAACAACCACAAGTCCCTTACAGTATTGTAGTGTTGTGTTGCATCAGACCAGTGGTAGTGTCCTGTGCATCAGTCATTCCAGTGAAGATATACGCTGCTGCTATGTGTCCCCTGCTGCTGCATAACAATAATAACAACCACAAGTTCCATACAGTGTTGTTGTGTTGTGCTGCATCAGACCAGTCGTAGTGTCCTGTCCATCAGTCATTCCAGTGACGAGGCAGTCACAGTGGTATACGCTGCTGCTATTTGTCCACTGCTGCCGTATAATAATAATAACAACAACCACAAGTCCCTTACAGTGTTGTTTTGTTGTGCTGCATCAGACCAGTAGTAGTATCCTGTTCATCAGTCATTCCAGTGATGATATCCGCTGAAGCTATATGTCCACTGCTGCCATATAATAATTATACCAACAACCACAAGACCCTTACACTGTTGTTGTGTTGTGCTGCATCAGACCAGTGTTAGTGTCATGTTCATCAGTTATTATAGTGACGATATACGCTGCTGCTATATGTCCACTGCTGCCATATGATAATTATAATAGCAACCAGAAGTCCCTTATAGTATTGTTGGGTTGTGCTGCATCAGACCAGTGGTAGTGACTTTTTCATCAGTTATTCCAGTGACGAGGTAGTCACAGTGGTAAATGCTGCTGCTATATGTCCACTGCTGCCTTTTAAAAATAATAACAACCACAAGTCCCTCACAGTGTTGTTGTGTTGTGCTGCATCAGACCAGTGGTAGTGTCCTGTTCATCAGTCATACCAGTGACGATATACGCTGCTGCTATATGTCCACTGCTGCCGTATAATAATTATAACAACAAACACAAGTCCCTTACAGTGTTGTTGTGTTGTTCTGCATCAGTACAGTGGTAGTGTCCTGTTCATCAGTCATTCCAGTGACAATATACGCTGCTGCTATATGTCCACTGCTGCCGTATAATAATTTAAAAACAACCACAAGTCCCTTACAGTATTGTTGAGTTGTGCTGCATCAGACCAGTGGTAGTGTCCTGTCGATCAGTCATTACAGTGACGAGGCAGTCACAGTGGTATACGCTGCTGCTATTTGTCCACTGCTGCCTTATAATAATAATAATAATAATAATAATAATAATAACAACAACCACAAGTCCCACACAGTGTTGTTGTGTTGTGCTGCATCAGACCAGTGGTAGTGTCATGTTCATCAGTCATTCTATTGACGATATATGTTGCAGCTATATGTCCACTGCTGCCATATATTAATTATACCAACAACCACAAGTCCCTTACAGTGTTGTTGTGTTGTGCTACATCAGACCAGTGGTAGTGTCCTGTTCATCAGTCATTCCAGTGACGATATAAGCTGCTGCTATATGTCCACTGCTGCCATATAATATTAATAATAATAATAATAATAATAATAATAATAACAACATCCACAAATCCCTTACAGTGTTGCTATGTTGTGCTGCATCAGACCAGTGGTAGTGTCCTGTTCATCAGTCATTCCAGTGACGATATACGCTGCTGCTATATGTCCACTGCTGCCGTATAATAATTATAACAACAACCACAATTCCATTACAGTATTGTTGTGTTGTGTTGCATCAGACCATTGGTAGTGTCCTGTGCATCAGTCATTCCTGTGAAGATATACGCTGCTGATATATGTCCACTGCTGCTGTGTAACAATAATAACAAGCACAAATCCCTTACAGTGTTGCTGTGTTGTGCTGCATCAGACCAGTGGTAGTGTCCCGTTCATCAGTCATTTCAGTGACGATATACGCTGCTGCTATATGTCCACTGCTGCCGTATAATAATTTAAAAACAACCACAAGTCCCTTACAGTATTGTTGAGTTGTGCTGCATCAGACCAGTGGTAGTGTCCTGTCGATCAGTCATTCCAGTGACGAGGCAGTCACAGTGGTATACGCTGCTGCTATTTGTCCACTGCTGCCTTATAATAATAATAATAACAACAACAACCACAAGTCCCACACAGTGTTGTTGTGTTGTGCTGCACCAGACCAGTGGTAGTGTCATGTTCATCAGTCATTACATTGACGATATATGTTGCAGCTATATGTCCACTGCTGCCATATATTAATTATACCAACATCCACAAGTCCCTTACAGTGTTGTTGTGTTGTGCTACATCAGACCAATGGTAGTGTCCTGTTCATCAGTCATTCCAGTGACGATATAAGCTGCTGCTATATGTCCACTGCTGCCATATAATATTAATAATAATAATAATAATAATAACAACAACAACCACAAATCCCTTACAGTGTTGTTATGTTGTGCTGCATCAGACCAGTGGTAGTGTCCTGTTCATCAGTCATTCCAGTGACGATATACGCTGCTGCTAAATGTCCACTGCTGCCGTATAATAATTATAACAACAACCACAATTCCCTTACAGTATTGTTGTGTTGTGTTGCATCAGACCAGTGGTAGTGTCCTGTGCATCAGTCAGTCCTGTGAAGATATACGCTGCTGATATATGTCCACTGCTGCTGTGTAACAATAATAACAAGCACAAATCCCTTACAGAGTTGCTGTGTTGTGCTGCATCAGACCAGTGGTAGTGTCCTGTTCATCAGTCATTCCAGTGACAATATACGCTATAGCTATATGTCCACTGCTACCATATAATAATTATACCAACAACCACAAGCCCCTTACAGTGTTGTTGTGTTGTGCTGCATCAGACCAGTGTTAGTGTCCTGTTCATCAGTTATTATAGTGACGATATACTCTGCTGCTATATGTCCACTGCTGACGTATAATAATAATAACAACAACAAACACCACAAGTCCCTTACAGTGTTGTTGTGTTGTGCTGCATCAGACCAGTGGTAGTGTCCTGTTCATCAGTCATTCCAGTGACGAGGTAATCACAGTGGTAAAAGCTGCTGCTATATGTCCACTGCTGCCTTTTAAAAATAATAACAATCTCAAGTCCCTTATAGTGTTGTTGTGTTGTGCTGTATCAGACCAGAGGTAGTGTCCTGTTCATCAGTCATTCCAGTGACAATATACGCTATAGCTATATGTCCACTGCTACCATATAATAATTATACCAACAAACACAAACCCCTTACAGTGTTGTTGTGTATTGCTGCATCAGACCAGTGGTAGTGTCCTGTTCATCAGTCATTCCAGTGACAATATACGCTATAGCTATATGTCCACTGCTACCATATAATAATTATACCAACAACCACAAGCCCCTTACAGTGTTGTTATGTTGTGCTGCATCAGACCAGTGGTAGTGTCCTGTTCATCAGTCATTCCAGTGACGATATACGCTGCTGCTATATGTCCACTGCTGCCGTATAATAATTATAACAACAACAACCACAAGTCCCTTACAGTATTGTAGTGTTGTGTTGCATCAGACCAGTGGTAGTGTCCTGTGCATCAGTCATTCCAGTGAAGATATACGCTGCTGCTATGTGTCCCCTGCTGCTGCATAACAATAATAACAACCACAAGTTCCATACAGTGTTGTTGTGTTGTGCTGCATCAGACCAGTCGTAGTGTCCTGTCCATCAGTCATTCCAGTGACGAGGCAGTCACAGTGGTATACGCTGCTGCTATTTGTCCACTGCTGCCGTATAATAATAATAACAACAACCACAAGTCCCTTACAGTGTTGTTTTGTTGTGCTGCATCAGACCAGTAGTAGTATCCTGTTCATCAGTCATTCCAGTGATGATATCCGCTGAAGCTTTATGTCCACTGCTGCCATATAATAATTATACCAACAACCACAAGACCCTTACACTGTTGTTGTGTTGTGCTGCATCAGACCAGTGTTAGTGTCATGTTCATCAGTTATTATAGTGACGATATACGCTGCTGCTATATGTCCACTGCTGCCATATGATAATTATAATAGCAACCAGAAGTCCCTTATAGTATTGTTGGGTTGTGCTGCATCAGACCAGTGGTAGTGACTTTTTCATCAGTTATTCCAGTGACGAGGTAGTCACAGTGGTAAATGCTGCTGCTATATGTCCACTGCTGCCTTTTAAAAATAATAACAACCACAAGTCCCTCACAGTGTTGTTGTGTTGTGCTGCATCAGACCAGTGGTAGTGTCCTGTTCATCAGTCATACCAGTGACGATATACGCTGCTGCTATATGTCCACTGCTGCCGTATAATAATTATAACAACAAACACAAGTCCCTTACAGTGTTGTTGTGTTGTTCTGCATCAGTACAGTGGTAGTGTCCTGTTCATCAGTCATTCCAGTGACAATATACGCTGCTGCTATATGTCCACTGCTGCCGTATAATAATTTAAAAACAACCACAAGTCCCTTACAGTATTGTTGAGTTGTGCTGCATCAGACCAGTGGTAGTGTCCTGTCGATCAGTCATTACAGTGACGAGGCAGTCACAGTGGTATACGCTGCTGCTATTTGTCCACTGCTGCCTTATAATAATAATAATAATAATAATAATAACAACAACCACAAGTCCCACACAGTGTTGTTGTGTTGTGCTGCATCAGACCAGTGGTAGTGTCATGTTCATCAGTCATTCTATTGACGATATATGTTGCAGCTATATGTCCACTGCTGCCATATATTAATTATACCAACAACCACAAGTCCCTTACAGTGTTGTTGTGTTGTGCTACATCAGACCAGTGGTAGTGTCCTGTTCATCAGTCATTCCAGTGACGATATAAGCTGCTGCTATATGTCCACTGCTGCCATATAATATTAATAATAATAATAATAATAATAATAATAACAACAACCACAAATCCCTTACAGTGTTGCTATGTTGTGCTGCATCAGACCAGTGGTAGTGTCCTGTTCATCAGTCATTCCAGTGACGATATACGCTGCTGCTATATGTCCACTGCTGCCATATAATAATTATAACAACAACCACAATTCCATTACAGTATTGTTGTGTTGTGTTGCATCAGACCATTGGTAGTGTCCTGTGCATCAGTCATTCCTGTGAAGATATACGCTGCTGATATATGTCCACTGCTGCTGTGTAACAATAATAACAAGCACAAATCCCTTACAGTGTTGCTGTGTTGTGCTGCATCAGACCAGTGGTAGTGTCCCGTTCATCAGTCATTTCAGTGACGATATACGCTGCTGCTATATGTCCACTGCTGCCGTATAATAATTTAAAAACAACCACAAGTCCCTTACAGTATTGTTGAGTTGTGCTGCATCAGACCAGTGGTAGTGTCCTGTCGATCAGTCATTACAGTGACGAGGCAGTCACAGTGGTATACGCTGCTGCTATTTGTCCACTGCTGCCTTATAATAATAATAATAATAATAATAATAATAACAACAACCACAAGTCCCACACAGTGTTGTTGTGTTGTGCTGCATCAGACCAGTGGTAGTGTCATGTTCATCAGTCATTCTATTGACGATATATGTTGCAGCTATATGTCCACTGCTGCCATATATTAATTATACCAACAACCACAAGTCCCTTACAGTGTTGTTGTGTTGTGCTACATCAGACCAGTGGTAGTGTCCTGTTCATCAGTCATTCCAGTGACGATATAAGCTGCTGCTATATGTCCACTGCTGCCATATAATATTAATAATAATAATAATAATAATAATAATAATAACAACAACCACAAATCCCTTACAGTGTTGCTATGTTGTGCTGCATCAGACCAGTGGTAGTGTCCTGTTCATCAGTCATTCCAGTGACGATATACGCTGCTGCTATATGTCCACTGCTGCCGTATAATAATTATAACAACAACCACAATTCCATTACAGTATTGTTGTGTTGTGTTGCATCAGACCATTGGTAGTGTCCTGTGCATCAGTCATTCCTGTGAAGATATACGCTGCTGATATATGTCCACTGCTGCTGTGTAACAATAATAACAAGCACAAATCCCTTACAGTGTTGCTGTGTTGTGCTGCATCAGACCAGTGGTAGTGTCCCGTTCATCAGTCATTTCAGTGACAGTATACGCTATAGCTATATGTCCACTGCTACCATATAATAATTATACCAACAACCACAAGCCCCTTACAGTGTTGTTGTGTTGTGCTGCATCAGACCAGTGTTAGTGTCCTGTTCATCAGTTATTATAGTGACGATATACGCTGCTGCTATATGTCCACTGCTGACGTATAATAATAATAAAAACAACAACAACCACAAGTCCCTTACAGTGTTGTTGTGTTGTGCTGCATCAGACCAGTGGTAGTGTCCTGTTCATCAGTCATTCCAGTGACGTGGAAATCACAGTGGTAAAAGCTGCTGCTATATGTCCACTGCTGCCTTTTAAAAATAATAACAATCTCAAGTCCCTTATAGTGTTGTTGTGTTGTGCTGTATCAGACCAGAGGTAGTGTCCTGTTCATCAGTCATTACAGTGACGATATACGCTGCTGCTATATGTCCACTTCTGCCGTATAATAATTATACCAACAACCACAAGTCCCTTACAGTGTTGTTGTGTTGTGCTGCATCAGACCAGTGGTAGTGTCCTGTTCATCAGTCATTCCAGTGACAATATACGCTGCTGCTATATGTCCACTGCTGCCGTGTAATAATTATAATAGCAACTAGAAGTCCCTTACAGTATTGTTGGGTTGTGCTGCATCAGACCAGTGGTAGTGTCCTGTTCATCAGTCATATCAGTGACGAGGCAGTCACAGTGGTAAACGCTGCTACTATATGTCCACTGCCGCCTTTTAAAAATAATAACAATCTCAAGTCCCTTATAGTGTTGTTGTGTTGTGCTGCATCAGACCAGTGGTAGTGTCCTGTTCATCAGTTATTCCAGTGACGAGGCAGTCACAGTGGTATACGCTGCTGCTATATGTTCACTGCTGCCGTATAATAATAATAACAACCACAAGTCATTACATTGTTGTTGTGTTGTGCTGCATCAGACCAGTGGTAGTGTCCTGGTTATCAGTTATTCAAGTGACGATATACGCTGCTGCTATATGTCCACTGCTGCTGTATAATAATTATAACAACAACCACAAGACCCTTACAGTGTTGTTGTGTTGTGCTGCATCAGACTAGTAGTAGTGTCCTTTCTATCAGTCATTCTAGTGACGAGTCTGTCACAGTGGTATACGCTGCTGCTATATGTCCACTGCTGACGTATAATAATAATAACAACAACAACAACAACCACAAGTCCCTTACAGTGTTGTTGTGTTGTGCTGCATCAGACCAGTGGTAGTGTCCTTTTCATCAGTCATTCCAGTGACAATATACGCTATAGCTATATGTCCACTGCTACCATATAATAATTATACTAACAACCACAAGCCCCTTACAGTGTTGTTGTGTATTGCTGCATCAGACCAGTGGTAGTGTCCTGTTCATCAGTCATTCCAGTGACAATATACGCTGCTGTTAGATGTCCACTGCTGCCGTAAAATAATAATAATAACAAAAACCACATGCCCCTTACAGTGTTGTTATGTTGTGCTGCATCAGACCAGTGGTAGTGTCCTGTTCATCAGTCATTCCAGTGACGATATACGCTGCTGCTATATGTCCACTGCTGCCGTATAATAATTATAACAACAACCACAAGTCCCTTACAGTAGTGTAGTGCTTTGTTGCATCAGACCAGTGGTGGTGTCCTGTGCATCAGTCATTCCAGTAAAGATATACGCTGCTGCTATGTGTCCCCTGCTGCTGCATAACAATAATAACAACCACAAGTTCCATACAGTGTTGTTGTGTTGTGCTGCATCAGACCAGTCGTAGTGTCCTGTCCATCAGTCATTCCAGTGACGAGGCAGTCACAGTGGTATACGCTGCTGCTATTTGTCCACTGCTGCCGTATAATAATAAAAACAACAACCACAAGCCCCTTACAGTGTTGTTGTGTATTGCTGCATCAGACCAGTGGTAGTGTCCTGTTCATCAGTCATTCCAGTGACGATATACGCTGCTGCTAAATGTCCACTGCTGCCGTATAATAATTATAACAACAACCACAATTCCCTTACAGTATTGTTGTGTTGTGTTGCATCAGACCAGTGGTAGTGTCCTGTGCATCAGTCAGTCCTGTGAAGATATACGCTGCTGATATATGTCCACTGCTGCTGTGTAACAATAATAACAAGCACAAATCCCTTACAGAGTTGCTGTGTTGTGCTGCATCAGACCAGTGGTAGTGTCCTGTTCATCAGTCATTCCAGTGACAATATACGCTATAGCTATATGTCCACTGCTACCATATAATAATTATACCAACAACCACAAGCCCCTTACAGTGTTGTTGTGTTGTGCTGCATCAGACCAGTGTTAGTGTCCTGTTCATCAGTTATTATAGTGACGATATACTCTGCTGCTATATGTCCACTGCTGACGTATAATAATAATAACAACAACAACCACAAGTCCCTTACAGTGTTGTTGTGTTGTGCTGCATCAGACCAGTGGTAGTGTCCTGTTCATCAGTCATTCCAGTGACGAGGTAATCACAGTGGTAAAAGCTGCTGCTATATGTCCACTGCTGCCTTTTAAAAATAATAACAATCTCAAGTCCCTTATAGTGTTGTTGTGTTGTGCTGTATCAGACCAGAGGTAGTGTCCTGTTCATCAGTCATTCCAGTGACAATATACGCTATAGCTATATGTCCACTGCTACCATATAATAATTATACCAACAAACACAAACCCCTTACAGTGTTGTTGTGTATTGCTGCATCAGACCAGTGGTAGTGTCCTGTTCATCAGTCATTCCAGTGACAATATACGCTATAGCTATATGTCCACTGCTACCATATAATAATTATACCAACAACCACAAGCCCCTTACAGTGTTGTTATGTTGTGCTGCATCAGACCAGTGGTAGTGTCCTGTTCATCAGTCATTCCAGTGACGATATACGCTGCTGCTATATGTCCACTGCTGCCGTATAATAATTATAACAACAACAACCACAAGTCCCTTACAGTATTGTAGTGTTGTGTTGCATCAGACCAGTGGTAGTGTCCTGTGCATCAGTCATTCCAGTGAAGATATACGCTGCTGCTATGTGTCCCCTGCTGCTGCATAACAATAATAACAACCACAAGTTCCATACAGTGTTGTTGTGTTGTGCTGCATCAGACCAGTCGTAGTGTCCTGTCCATCAGTCATTCCAGTGACGAGGCAGTCACAGTGGTATACGCTGCTGCTATTTGTCCACTGCTGCCGTATAATAATAATAACAACAACCACAAGTCCCTTACAGTGTTGTTTTGTTGTGCTGCATCAGACCAGTAGTAGTATCCTGTTCATCAGTCATTCCAGTGATGATATCCGCTGAAGCTATATGTCCACTGCTGCCATATAATAATTATACCAACAACCACAAGACCCTTACACTGTTGTTGTGTTGTGCTGCATCAGACCAGTGTTAGTGTCATGTTCATCAGTTATTATAGTGACGATATACGCTGCTGCTATATGTCCACTGCTGCCATATGATAATTATAATAGCAACCAGAAGTCCCTTATAGTATTGTTGGGTTGTGCTGCATCAGACCAGTGGTAGTGACTTTTTCATCAGTTATTCCAGTGACGAGGTAGTCACAGTGGTAAATGCTGCTGCTATATGTCCACTGCTGCCTTTTAAAAATAATAACAACCACAAGTCCCTCACAGTGTTGTTGTGTTGTGCTGCATCAGACCAGTGGTAGTGTCCTGTTCATCAGTCATACCAGTGACGATATACGCTGCTGCTATATGTCCACTGCTGCCGTATAATAATTATAACAACAAACACAAGTCCCTTACAGTGTTGTTGTGTTGTTCTGCATCAGTACAGTGGTAGTGTCCTGTTCATCAGTCATTCCAGTGACAATATACGCTGCTGCTATATGTCCACTGCTGCCGTATAATAATTTAAAAACAACCACAAGTCCCTTACAGTATTGTTGAGTTGTGCTGCATCAGACCAGTGGTAGTGTCCTGTCGATCAGTCATTACAGTGACGAGGCAGTCACAGTGGTATACGCTGCTGCTATTTGTCCACTGCTGCCTTATAATAATAATAATAATAATAATAATAATAACAACAACCACAAGTCCCACACAGTGTTGTTGTGTTGTGCTGCATCAGACCAGTGGTAGTGTCATGTTCATCAGTCATTCTATTGACGATATATGTTGCAGCTATATGTCCACTGCTGCCATATATTAATTATACCAACAACCACAAGTCCCTTACAGTGTTGTTGTGTTGTGCTACATCAGACCAGTGGTAGTGTCCTGTTCATCAGTCATTCCAGTGACGATATAAGCTGCTGCTATATGTCCACTGCTGCCGTATAATAATTATAACAACAACCACAATTCCATTACAGTATTGCTGTGTTGTGCTGCATCAGACCAGTGGTAGTGTCCCGTTCATCAGTCATTTCAGTGACAGTATACGCTATAGCTATATGTCCACTGCTACCATATAATAATTATACCAACAACCACAAGCCCCTTACAGTGTTGTTGTGTTGTGCTGCATCAGACCAGTGTTAGTGTCCTGTTCATCAGTTATTATAGTGACGATATACGCTGCTGCTATATGTCCACTGCTGCCATATAATATTAATAATAATAATAATAATAATAATAATAACAACAACCACAAATCCCTTACAGTGTTGCTATGTTGTGCTGCATCAGACCAGTGGTAGTGTCCTGTTCATCAGTCATTCCAGTGACGATATACGCTGCTGCTATATGTCCACTGCTGCCGTATAATAATTATAACAACAACCACAATTCCATTACAGTATTGTTGTGTTGTGTTGCATCAGACCATTGGTAGTGTCCTGTGCATCAGTCATTCCTGTGAAGATATACGCTGCTGATATATGTCCACTGCTGCTGTGTAACAATAATAACAAGCACAAATCCCTTACAGTGTTGCTGTGTTGTGCTGCATCAGACCAGTGGTAGTGTCCCGTTCATCAGTCATTTCAGTGACAGTATACGCTATAGCTATATGTCCACTGCTACCATATAATAATTATACCAACAACCACAAGCCCCTTACAGTGTTGTTGTGTTGTGCTGCATCAGACCAGTGTTAGTGTCCTGTTCATCAGTTATTATAGTGACGATATACGCTGCTGCTATATGTCCACTGCTGACGTATAATAATAATAAAAACAACAACAACCACAAGTCCCTTACAGTGTTGTTGTGTTGTGCTGCATCAGACCAGTGGTAGTGTCCTGTTCATCAGTCATTCCAGTGACGAGGAAATCACAGTGGTAAAAGCTGCTGCTATATGTCCACTGCTGCCTTTTAAAAATAATAACAATCTCAAGTCCCTTATAGTGTTGTTGTGTTGTGCTGTATCAGACCAGAGGTAGTGTCCTGTTCATCAGTCATTCCAGTGACGATATACGCTGCTGCTATATGTCCACTTCTGCCGTATAATAATTATACCAACAACCACAAGTCCCTTACAGTGTTGTTGTGTTGTGCTGCATCAGACCAGTGGTAGTGTCCTGTTCATCAGTCATTCCAGTGACAATATACGCTGCTGCTATATGTCCACTGCTGCCGTATAATAATTATAATAGCAACTAGAAGTCCCTTACAGTATTGTTGGGTTGTGCTGCATCAGACCAGTGGTAGTGTCCTGTTCATCAGTCATATCAGTGACGAGGCAGTCACAGTGGTAAACGCTGCTACTATATGTCCACTGCCGCCTTTTAAAAATAATAACAATCTCAAGTCCCTTATAGTGTTGTTGTGTTGTGCTGCATCAGACCAGTGGTAGTGTCCTGTTCATCAGTTATTCCAGTGACGAGGCAGTCACAGTGGTATACGCTGCTGCTATATGTTCACTGCTGCCGTATAATAATAATAACAACCACAAGTCATTACATTGTTGTTGTGTTGTGCTGCATCAGACCAGTGGTAGTGTCCTGGTTATCAGTTATTCAAGTGACGATATACGCTGCTGCTATATGTCCACTGCTGCTGTATAATAATTATAACAACAACCACAAGACCCTTACAGTGTTGTTGTGTTGTGCTGCATCAGACTAGTAGTAGTGTCCTTTCTATCAGTCATTCTAGTGACGAGTCTGTCACAGTGGTATACGCTGCTGCTATATGTCCACTGCTGACGTATAATAATAATAACAACAACAACAACCACAAGTCCCTTACAGTGTTGTTGTGTTGTGCTGCATCAGACCAGTGGTAGTGTCCTTTTCATCAGTCATTCCAGTGACAATATACGCTATAGCTATATGTCCACTGCTACCATATAATAATTATACTAACAACCACAAGCCCCTTACAGTGTTGTTGTGTATTGCTGCATCAGACCAGTGGTAGTGTCCTGTTCATCAGTCATTCCAGTGATAATATACGCTGCTGTTAGATGTCCACTGCTGCCGTAAAATAATAATAATAACAAAAACCACATGCCCCTTACAGTGTTGTTATGTTGTGCTGCATCAGACCAGTGGTAGTGTCCTGTTCATCAGTCATTCCAGTGACGATATACGCTGCTGCTATATGTCCACTGCTGCCGTATAATAATTATAACAACAACCACAAGTCCCTTACAGTAGTGTAGTGCTTTGTTGCATCAGACCAGTGGTGGTGTCCTGTGCATCAGTCATTCCAGTAAAGATATACGCTGCTGCTATGTGTCCCCTGCTGCTGCATAACAATAATAACAACCACAAGTTCCATACAGTGTTGTTGTGTTGTGGTGCATCAGACCAGTCGTAGTGTCCTGTCCATCAGTCATTCCAGTGACGAGGCAGTCACAGTGGTATACGCTGCTGCTATTTGTCCACTGCTGCCGTATAATAATAAAAACAACAACCACAAGCCCCTTACAGTGTTGTTGTGTATTGCTGCATCAGACCAGTGGTAGTGTCCTGTTCATCAGTCATTCCAGTGACAATATACGCTGCTGTTAGATGTCCACTGCTGCCATAAAATAATAATAATAACAAAAACCACAAGCCCCTTACAGTGTTGTTATGTTGTGCTGCATCAGACCAGTGGTAGTTCCCTGTTCAACAGTCATTCCAGTGACGATATACGCTGCTGCTATATGTCCACTGCTGCCGTATAATAATTATAACAACAACCACAATTCCATTACAGTATTGTTGTGTTGCATCAGACCATTGGTAGTGTCCTGTGCATCAGTCATTCCTGTGAAGATATACGCTGCTGATATATGTCCACTGCTGCTGTGTAACAATAATAACAAGCACAAATCCCTTACAGTGTTGCTGTGTTGTGCTGCATCAGACCAGTGGTAGTGTCTCGTTCATCAGTCATTTCAGTGACAGTATACGCTATAGCTATATGTCCACTGCTACCATATAATAATTATACCAACAACCACAAGCCCCTTACAGTGTTGTTGTGTTGTGCTGCATCAGACCAGTGTTAGTGTCCTGTTCATCAGTTATTATAGTGACGATATACGCTGCTGCTATATGTCCACTGCTGACGTATAATAATAATAACAACAACAACCACAAGTCCCTTACAGTGTTGTTGTGTTGTGCTGCATCAGACCAGTGGTAGTGTCCTGTTCATCAGTCATTCCAGTGACGAGGCAATCACAGTGGTAAAAGCTGCTGCTATATGTCCACTGCTGCCTTTTAAAAATAATAACAATCTCAAGTCCCTTATAGTGTTGTTGTGTTGTGCTGTATCAGACCAGAGGTAGTGTCCTGTTCATCAGTCATTACAGTGACGATATACGCTGCTGCTATATGTCCACTTCTGCCGTATAATAATTATACCAACAACCACAAGTCCCTTACAGTGTTGTTGTGTTGTGCTGCATCAGACCAGAGGTAGTGTCCTGTTCATCAGTCATTAGAGAGACAATATACGCTGCTGCTATATGTCCACTGCTGCCGTATAATAATTATAATAGCAACTAGAAGTCCCTTACAGTATTGTTGGGTTGTGCTGCATCAGACCAGTGGTAGTGTCCTGTTCATCAGTCATATCAGTGACGAGGCAGTCACAGTGGTAAACGCTGCTACTATATGTCCACTGCCGCCTTTTAAAAATAATAACAATCTCAAGTCCCTTATAGTGTTGTTGTGTTGTGCTGCATCAGACCAGTGGTAGTGTCCTGTTCATCAGTTATTCCAGTGACGAGGCAGTCACAGTGGTATACGCTGCTGCTATATGTTCACTGCTGCCGTATAATAATAATAACAACCACAAGTCATAACATTGTTGTTGTGTTGTGCTGCATCAGACCAGTGGTAGTGTCCTGGTTATCAGTTATTCAAGTGACGATATACGCTGCTGCTATATGTCCACTGCTGCTGTATAATAATTATAACAACAACCACAAGACCCTTACAGTGTTGTTGTGTTGTGCTGCATCAGACTAGTAGTAGTGTCCTTTCTATCAGTCATTCTAGTGACGAGTCTGTCACAGTGGTATACGCTGCTGCTATATGTCCACTGCTGACGTATAATAATAATAACAACAACAACCACAAGTCCCTTACAGTGTTGTTGTGTTGTGCTGCATCAGACCAGTGGTAGTGTCCTTTTCATCAGTCATTCCAGTGACAATATACGCTATAGCTATATGTCCACTGCTACCATATAATAATTATACCAACAACCACAAGCCCCTTACAGTGTTGTTGTGTATTGCTGCATCGGACCAGTGGTAGTGTCCTGTTCATCAGTCATTCCAGTGACAATATACGCTGCTGTTAGATGTCCACTGCTGCCGTAAAATAATAATAATAACAAAAACCACAAGCCCCTTACAGTGTTGTTATGTTGTGCTGCATCAGACCAGTGGTAGTGTCCTGTTCATCAGTCATTCCAGTGACGATATACGCTGCTGCTATATGTCCACTGCTGCCGTATAATAATTATAACAACAACCACAAGTCCCTTACAGTAGTGTAGTGCTTTGTTGCATCAGACCAGTGGTGGTGTCCTGTGCATCAGTCATTCCAGTAAAGATATACGCTGCTGCTATGTGTCCCCTGCTGCTGCATAACAATAATAACAACCACAAGTTCCATACAGTGTTGTTGTGTTGTGCTGCATCAGACCAGTCGTAGTGTCCTGTCCATCAGTCATTCCAGTGACGAGGCAGTCACAGTGGTATACGCTGCTGCTATTTGTCCACTGCTGCCGTATAATAATAAAAACAACAACCACAAGACCCTTACAGTGTTGTTGTGTTGTGCTGCATCAGACTAGTAGTAGTGTCCTGTCTATCAGTCATTCTAGTGACGAGTCTGTCACAGTGGTATACGCTGCTGCTATATGTCCACTGCTGACGTATAATAATAACAACAACAACAACCACAAGTCCCTTACAGTGTTGTTGTGCTGTGCTGCATCAGACCAGTGGTAGTGTCCTGTTCATCAGTCATTCCAGTGACAATATACGCTATAGCTATATGTCCACTGCTACCATATAATAATTATACCAACAACCACAAGCCCCTTACAGTGTTGTTGTGTATTGCTGCATCAGACCAGTGGTAGTGTCCTGTTCATCAGTCATTCCAGTGACAATATACGCTGCTGTTAGATGTCCACTTCTGCCATAAAATAATAATAATAACAAAAACCACAAGCCCCTTACAGTGTTGTTATGTTGTGCTGCATCAGACCAGTGGTAGTGTCCTGTTCATCAGTCATTCCAGTGACGATATACGCTGCTGCTATATGTCCACTGCTGCCGTATAATAATTATAACAACAACCACAAGTCCCTTACAGTATTGTAGTGTTGTGTTGCATCAGACCAGTGGTAGTGTCCTGTGCATCAGTCATTCCAGTGAAGATATACGCTGCTGCTATGTGTCCCCTGCTGCTGCATAACAATAATAACAACCATAAGTTCCATACAGTGTTGTTGCGTTGTGCTGCATCAGACCAGTCGTAGTGTCCTGTCCATCAGTCATTCCAGTGACGAGGCAGTCACAGTGGTATACGCTGCTGCTATTTGTCCACTGCTGCCGTATAATAATAATAATAACAACAACCACAAGTCCCTTACAGTGTTGTTTTGTTGTGCTGCATCAGACCAGTGGTAGTATCCTGTTCATCAGTCATTCCAGTGATGATATCCGCTGAAGCTATATGTCCACTGCTGCCATATAATAATTATAACAACAACCACAATTCCCTTACAGTATTGTTGTGTTGTGTTGCATCAGACCAGTGGTAGTGTCCTGTGCATCAGTCATTCCTGTGAATATATACGCTGCTGATATATGTCCACTGCTGCTGTGTAACAATAATAACAAGCACAAATCCCTTACAGTGTTGCTGTGTTGTGCTGCATCAGACCAGTGGTAGTGTCCCGTTCATCAGTCATTCCAGTGACAATATACGCTATAGCTATATGTCCACTGCTACCATATAATAATTATACCAACAACCACAAGCCCCTTACAGTGTTGTTGTGTTGTGCTGCATCAGACCAGTGTTAGTGTCCTGTTCATCAGTTATTATGGTGACGATATACGCTGCTGCTATATGTCCACTGCTGACGTATAATAATAATAACAACAACAACCACAAGTCCCTTACAGTGTTGTTGTGTTTTGCTGCATCAGACCAGTGGTAGTGTCCTGTTCATCAGTCATTCCAGTGACGAGGCAATCACAGTGGTAAAAGCTGCTGCTATATGTCCACTGCTGCCTTTTAAAAATAATAACAATCTCAAGTCCCTTATAGTGTTGTTGTGTTGTGCTGTATCAGACCAGAGGTAGTGTCCTGTTCATCAGTCATTACAGTGACGATATACGCTGCTGCTATATGTCCACTTCTGCCGTATAATAATTATACCAACAACCACAAGTCCCTTACAGTGTTGTTGTGTTGTGCTGCATCACACCAGTGGTAGTGTCCTGTTCATCAGTCATTCCAGTGACAATATACGCTGCTGCTATATGTCCACTGCTGCCGTATAATAATTATAATAGCAACTAGAAGTCCCTTACAGTATTGTTGGGTTGTGCTGCATCAGACCAGTGGTAGTGTCCTGTTCATCAGTCATATCAGTGACGAGGCAGTCACAGTGGTAAACGCTGCTGCTATATGTCCACTGCTGCCTTTTAAAAATAATAACAATCTCAAGTCCCTTATAGTGTTGTTGTGTTGTGCTATATCAGACCAGTGGTAGTGTCCTGTTTATAAGTCATTATAGTGACGATATACGCTGCTGCTATTAGAGATGAGCGCCTGAAATTTTTCGGGTTTTGTGTTTTGGTTTTGGGTTCGGTTCCGCGGCCGTGTTTTGGGTTCGAACGCATTTTGGCAAAACCTCACCGAATTTTTTTTGTCGGATTCGGGTGTGTTTTGGATTCGGGTGTTTTTTTCAAAAAACACTAAAAAACAGCTTAAATCATAGAATTTGGGGGTCATTTTGATCCCAAAGTATTATTAACCTCAAAAACCATAATTTACACTCATTTTCAGTCTATTCTGAATACCTCACACCTCACAATATTATTTTTAGTCCTAAAATTTGCACCGAGGTCGCTGTGTGAGTAAGATAAGCGACCCTAGTGGCCGACACAAACACCGGGCCCATCTAGGAGTGGCACTGCAGTGTCACGCAGGATGTCCCTTCCAAAAAACCCTCCCCAAACAGCACATGACGCAAAGAAAAAAAGAGGCGCAATGAGGTAGCTGTGTGAGTAAGATTAGCGACCCTAGTGGCCGACACAAACACCGGGCCCATCTAGGAGTGGCACTGCAGTGTCACGCAGGATGTCCCTTCCAAAAAACCCTCCCCAAACAGCACATGACGCAAAGAAAAAAAGAGGCGCAATGAGGTAGCTGTGTGAGTAAGATTAGCGACCCTAGTGGCCGACACAAACACCGGGCCCATCTAGGAGTGGCACTGCAGTGTCACGCAGGATGTCCCTTCCAAAAAACCCTCCCCAAACAGCACATGACGCAAAGAAAAAAAGAGGCGCAATGAGGTAGCTGTGTGAGTAAGATTAGCGACCCTAGTGGCCGACACAAACACCGGGCCCATCTAGGAGTGGCACTGCAGTGTCACGCAGGATGTCCCTTCCAAAAAACCCTCCCCAAACAGCACATGACGCAAAGAAAAAAAGAGGCGCAATGAGGTAGCTGACTGTGTGAGTAAGATTAGCGACCCTAGTGGCCGACACAAACACCGGGCCCATCTAGGAGTGGCACTGCAGTGTCACGCAGGATGTCCCTTCCAAAAAACCCTCCCCAATCAGCACATGATGCAAAGAAAAAGAAAAGAAAAAAGAGGTGCAAGATGGAATTGTCCTTGGGCCCTCCCACCCACCCTTATGTTGTATAAACAAAACAGGACATGCACACTTTAACCAACCCATCATTTCAGTGACAGGGTCTGCCACACGACTGTGACTGATATGACGGGTTGGTTTGGACCCCCCCCAAAAAAGAAGCAATTAATCTCTCCTTGCACAAACTGGCTCTACAGAGGCAAGATGTCCACCTCATCTTCACCCTCCGATATATCACCGTGTACATCCCCCTCCTCACAGATTATCAATTCGTCCCCACTGGAATCCACCATCTCAGCTCCCTGTGTACTTTGTGGAGGCAATTGCTGCTGGTCAATGTCTCCGCGGAGGAATTGATTATAATTCATTTTAATGAACATCATCTTCTCCACATTTTCTGGATGTAACCTCGTACGCCGATTGCTGACAAGGTGAGCGGCGGCACTAAACACTCTTTCGGAGTACACACTTGTGGGAGGGCAACTTAGGTAGAATAAAGCCAGTTTGTGCAAGGGCCTCCAAATTGCCTCTTTTTCCTGCCAGTATAAGTACGGACTGTGTGACGTGCCTACTTGGATGCGGTCACTCATATAATCCTCCACCATTCTATCAATGTTGAGAGAATCATATGCAGTGACAGTAGACGACATGTCCGTAATCGTTGCCAGGTCCTTCAGTCCGGACCAGATGTCAGCATCAGCAGTCGCTCCAGACTGCCCTGCATCACCGCCAGCGGGTGGGCTCGGAATTCTGAGCCTTTTCCTCGCACCCCCAGTTGCGGGAGAATGTGAAGGAGGAGATGTTGACAGGTCGCGTTCCGCTTGACTTGACAATTTTGTCACCAGCAGGTCTTTCAACCCCAGCAGACCTGTGTCTGCCGGAAAGAGAGATCCAAGGTAGGCTTTAAATCTAGGATCGAGCACGGTGGCCAAAATGTAGTGCTCTGATTTCAACAGATTGACCACCCGTGAATCCTTGTTAAGCGAATTAAGGGCTGCATCCACAAGTCCCACATGCCTAGCGGAATCGCTCCCTTTTAGCTCCTTCTTCAATGCCTCCAGCTTCTTCTGCAAAAGCCTGATGAGGGGAATGACCTGACTCAGGCTGGCAGTGTCTGAACTGACTTCACGTGTGGCAAGTTCAAAGGGCATCAGAACCTTGCACAACGTTGAAATCATTCTCCACTGCACTTGAGACAGGTGCATTCCACCTACTATATCGTGCTCAATTGTATAGGCTTGAATGGCCTTTTGCTGCTCCTCCAACCTCTGAAGCATATAGAGGGTTGAATTCCACCTCGTTACCACTTCTTGCTTCAGATGATGGCAGGGCAGGTTCAGTAGTTTTTGGTGGTGCTCCAGTCTTCTGTACGTGGTGCCTGTACGCCGAAAGTGTCCCGCAATTCTTCTGGCCACCGACAGCATCTCTTGCACGCCCCTGTCGTTTTTTAAAAAATTCTGCACCACCAAATTCAAGGTATGTGCAAAACATGGGACGTGCTGGAATTTGCCCATATTTAATGCACACACAATATTGCTGGCGTTGTCCGATGCCACAAATCCACAGGAGAGTCCAATTGGGGTAAGCCATTCCGCGATGATCTTCCTCAGTTGCCGTAAGAGGTTTTCAGCTGTGTGCGTATTCTGGAAAGCGGTGATACAAAGCGTAGCCTGCCTAGGAAAGAGTTGGCGTTTGCGAGATGCTGCTACTGGTGCCGCCGCTGCTGTTCTTGCGGCGGGAGTCCATACATCTACCCAGTGGGCTGTCACAGTCATATAGTCCTGACCCTGCCCTGCTCCACTTGTCCACATGTCCGTGGTTAAGTGGACATTGGGTACAACTGCATTTTTTAGGACACTGGTGAGTCTTTTTCTGACGTCCGTGTACATTCTCGGTATCGCCTGCCTAGAGAAGTGGAACCTAGATGGTATTTGGTAACGGGGGCACACTGCCTAAATAAATTGTCTAGTTCCCTGTGAACTAACGGCGGATACCGGACGCACGTCTAACACCAACATAGTTGTCAAGGACTCAGTTATCCGCTTTGCAGTAGGATGACTGCTGTGATATTTCATCTTCCTCGCAAAGGACTGTTGGACAGTCAATTGCTTACTGGAAGTAGTACAAGTGGGCTTACGACTTCCCCTCTGGGATGACCATCGACTCCCAGCGGCAACAACAGCAGCGCCAGCAGCAGTAGGCGTTACACGCAAGGATGCATCGGAGGAATCCCAGGCAGGAGAGGACTCGTCAGAATTGCCAGTGACATGGCCTGCAGGACTATTGGCATTCCTGGGGAAGGAGGAAATTGACACTGAGGGAGTTGGTGGGGTGGTTTGCGTGAGCTTGGTTACAAGAGGAAGGGATTTACTGGTCAGTGGACTGCTTCCGCTGTCACCCAAAGTTTTTGAACTTGTCACTGACTTATTATGAATGCGCTGCAGGTGACGTATAAGGGAGGATGTTCCGAGGTGGTTAACGTCCTTACCCCTACTTATTACAGCTTGACAAAGGGAACACACGGCTTGACACCTGTTGTCCGCATTTCTGGTGAAATACCTCCACACCGAAGAGCTGATTTTTTTGGTATTTTCACCTGGCATGTCAACGGCCATATTCCTCCCACGGACAACAGGTGTCTCCCCGGGTGCCTGACTTAAACAAACCACCTCACCATCAGAATCCTCCTGGTCAATTTCCTCCCCAGCGCCAGCAACACCCATATCCTCCTCATCCTGGTGTACTTCAACACTGACATCTTCAATCTGACTATCAGGAACTGGACTGCGGGTGCTCCTTCCAGCACTTGCAGGGGGCGTGCAAATGGTGGAAGGCGCATGCTCTTCACGTCCAGTGTTGGGAAGGTCAGGCATCGCAACCGACACAATTGGACTCTCCTTGTGGATTTGGGATTTCAAAGAACGCACAGTTCTTTGCGGTGCTTTTGCCAGCTTGAGTCTTTTCAGTTTTCTAGCGAGAGGCTGAGTGCTCCCATCCTCATGTGAAGCTGAACCACTAGCCATGAACATAGGCCAGGGCCTCAGCCGTTCCTTGCCACTCCGTGTGGTAAATGGCATATTGGCAAGTTTACGCTTCTCCTCCGACAATTTTATTTTAGGTTTTGGAGTCCTTTTTTTACTGATATTTGGTGTTTTGGTTTTGACATGCTCTGTACTATGCCATTGGGCATCGGCCTTGGCAGACGACGTTGCTGGCATTTCATCGTCTCGGCCATGACTAGTGGCAGCAGCTTCAGCACGAGGTGGAAGTGGATCTTGATCTTTCCCTAATTTTGGAACCTCAACATTTTTGTTCTCCATATTTTAATAGGCACAACTAAAAGGCACCTCAGGTAAACAATGGAGATGGATGGATTGGATACTAGTATACAATTATGGACGGGCTGCCGAGTGCCGACACAGAGGTAGCCACAGCCGTGAACTACCGCACTGTACTGTGTCTGCTGCTAATATATAGACTGGTTGATAAAGAGATAGTATACTCGTAACTAGTATGTATGTATAAAGAAAGAAAAAAAAACCACGGTTAGGTGGTATATACAATTATGGACGGGCTGCCGAGTGCCGACACAGAGGTAGCCACAGCCGTGAACTACCGCACTGTACTGTGTCTGCTGCTAATATATAGACTGGTTGATAAAGAGAGTGTATACTCGTAACTAGTATGTATGTATAAAGAAAGAAAAAAAAACCATGGTTAGGTGGTATATACAATTATGGACGGGCTGCCGAGTGCCGACACAGAGGTAGCCACAGCCGTGAACTACCGCACTGTACTGTGTCTGCTGCTAATATATAGACTGGTTGATAAAGAGATAGTATACTCGTAACTAGTATGTATGTATAAAGAAAGAAAAAAAAACCACGGTTAGGTGGTATATACAATTATGGACGGGCTGCCGAGTGCCGACACAGAGGTAGCCACAGCCGTGAACTACCGCACTGTACTGTGTCTGCTGCTAATATATAGACTGGTTGATAAAGAGATAGTATACTCGTAACTAGTATGTATGTATAAAGAAAGAAAAAAAAACCACGGTTAGGTGGTATATACAATTATGGACGGGCTGCCGAGTGCCGACACAGAGGTAGCCACAGCCGTGAACTACCGCACTGTACTGTGTCTGCTGCTAATATATAGACTGGTTGATAAAGAGATAGTATACTCGTAACTAGTATGTATGTATAAAGAAAGAAAAAAAAACCACGGTTAGGTGGTATATACAATTATGGACGGGCTGCCGAGTGCCGACACAGAGGTAGCCACAGTCGTGAACTACCGCACTGTACTGTGTCTGCTGCTAATATATAGACTGGTTGATAAAGAGATAGTATACTCGTAACTAGTATGTATGTATAAAGAAAGAAAAAAAAACCACGGTTAGGTGGTATATACAATTATGGACGGGCTGCCGAGTGCCGACACAGAGGTAGCCACAGCCGTGAACTACCGCACTGTACTGTGTCTGCTGCTAATATATAGACTGGTTGATAAAGAGATAGTATACTCGTAACTAGTATGTATGTATAAAGAAAGAAAAAAAAACCACGGTTAGGTGGTATATACAATTATGGACGGGCTGCCGAGTGCCGACACAGAGGTAGCCACAGCCGTGAACTACCGCACTGTACTGTGTCTGCTGCTAATATATAGACTGGTTGATAAAGAGATAGTATACTCGTAACTAGTATGTATGTATAAAGAAAGAAAAAAAAACCACGGTTAGGTGGTATATACAATTATGGACGGGCTGCCGAGTGCCGACACAGAGGTAGCCACAGCCGTGAACTACCGCACTGTACTGTGTCTGCTGCTAATATATAGACTGGTTGATAAAGAGATAGTATACTACTAATATTATATATACTGGTGGTCAGGTCACTGGTCACTAGTCACACTGGCAGTGGCACTCCTGCAGCAAAAGTGTGCACTGTTTTAATATAATATTATGTACTCCTGGCTCCTGCTATAACCTATAACTGGCACTGCAGTAGTGCTCCCCAGTTTCCCCCACAATTATAAGCTGTGTGAGCTGAGCAGTCAGACAGATATATATAATATTATATATAGATAATAGATGATGCAGCACACTGGCCTGAGCCTGAGCAGTGCACACAGATATGGTATGTGACTGACTGAGTCACTGTGTGTATCGCTTTTTTCAGGCAGAGAACGGATATATTAAATAAACTGCACTGTGTGTCTGGTGGTCACTCACTATATAATATATTATGTACTCCTGGCTCCTGCTATAACCTATAACTGGCACTGCAGTAGTGCTCCCCAGTCTCCCCCACAATTATAAGCTGTGTGAGCTGAGCAGTCAGACAGATAATCAGATATATATAATATTATATATAGATAATAGATGATGCAGCACACTGGCCTGAGCCTGAGCAGTGCACACAGATATGGTATGTGACTGAGTCACTGTGTGCTGTGTATCGCTTTTTTCAGGCAGAGAACGGATTATAAATAAAACTGGTGGTCACTATCAGCAAAACTCTGCACTGTACTGAGTACTCCTAATGCTCCCCAAAATTAGTAAATCAAGTGTCTCTCTAATCTATTCTAAACGGAGAGGACGCCAGCCACGTCCTCTCCCTATCAATCTCAATGCACGTGTGAAAATGGCGGCGACGCGCGGCTCCTTATATAGAATCCGAGTCTCGCGATAGAATCCGAGCCTCGCGAGAATCCGACAGCGTCATGATGACGTTCGGGCGCGCTCGGGTTAACCGAGCAAGGCGGGAAGATCCGAGTCGCTCGGACCCGTGAAAAAAAACATGAAGTTCGTGCGGGTTCGGATTCAGAGAAACCGAACCCGCTCATCTCTAGCTGCTATATGTCCACTGCTGCCGTATAATAATTATACCAACAACCACAAGATCCTTACAGTGTTGTTGTGTTGTGCTGCATCAGACCAGTGGTAGTGTCCTGTTCATCAGTTATTCCAGTGACAATATACGCTGCTGCTATATGTCCACTACTGCTATATAATAATTAAACCAACAACCACAAGCCCTTACAGTGTTGTTGTGTTGTGCTGCATCAGACCAGTGGTAGTGTCCTGTTCATCAGTCATTCTAGTGACCATACAAACTGCTGCTATATGTCCACTGCTGTTGTTGTATTATAATAATAATAACAACATCCACAAGTCCCTTACAGTGTTAATGTGTTGTACTGCATCAGAAAAGTGGTAGTGTCTTGTTTATCACTCATTCCACTGACGATATACGCTGCTGCTCTATGTCCACTGCTGCCATATAATAACTATAACAACAACTACAAGACCCTTACAGTGTTGTTGTGTTGTTCTGCATCAGTACAGTGGTAGTGTCCTGTTCATCAGTCATTCCAGTGACAATATACGCTGCTGCTATATGTCCACTGCTGCCGTATAATAATTTAAAAACAACCACAAGTCCCTTACAGTATTGTTGTGTTGTGTTGCATCAGTCCAGTGGTAGTGTCCTGTATATCAGTCATTCCAGTGAAGATATACGCTGCTGCTATATGTCCAATGCTGCTGTATAACAATACTAATAACCACAAGTCCCTTACAGTGTTGCTGTGATGTGCTGCATCAGACCAGTGGTAGTGTCCTGTCCATCAGTCATTCCAGTGACGAGGCAGTCACAGTGGTATACGCTGCTGCTATATGTTCACTGCTGCCGTATAATAATAATAACAACCAAATGTCATTACATTGTTGTTGTGTTGTGCTGCATCAGACCAGTGGTAGTGTCCTGGTTATCAGTTATTCAAGTGACGATATACGCTGCTGCTATATGTCCACTGCTGCTGTATAATAATTATAACAACAACCACAAGACCCTTACAGTGTTGTTGTGTTGTGCTGCATCAGATTAGTAGTACTGTCTTGTCTTTCAGTCATTCTAGTGACGAGTCTGTCACAGTGGTATACGCTGCTGCTATATGTCCACTGCTGACGTATAATAATAATAACAACAACAACAACCACAAGTCCCTTACAGTGTTGTTGTGTTGTGCTGCATCAGACCAGTGGTAGTGTCCTGTTCATCAGTCATTCCAGTGACAATATACGCTGCTGTTAGATGTCCACTGCTGCCGTAAAATAATAATAATAACAAAAACCACAAGCCCCTTACAGTGTTGTTATGTTGTGCTGCATCAGACCAGTGGTAGTGTCCTGTTCATCAGTCATTCCAGTGACGATATATGCTGCTGCTATATGTCCACTGCTGCCGTATAATAATTATAACAACAACCACCACAAGTCCCTTACAGTATTGTAGTGTTGTGTTGCATCAGACCAGTGGTAGTGTCCTGTGCATCAGTCATTCCAGTGAAGATATACGCTGCTGCTATGTGTCCCCTGCTGCTGCATAACAATAATAACAACCACAAGTTCCATACAGTGTTGTTGTGTTGTGCTGCATCAGACCAGTCGTAGTGTCCTGTCCATCAGTCATTCCAGTGACGAGGCAGTCACAGTGGTATACGCTGCTGCTATTTGTCCACTGCTGCCGTATAATAATAATAACAACAACCACAAGTCCCTTACAGTGTTGTTTTGTTGTGCTGCATCAGACCAGTGGTAGTATCCTGTTCATCAGTCATTCCAGTGATGATATCCGCTGAAGCTATATGTCCACTGCTGCCATATAATAATTATAACAACAACCACAATACCCTTACAGTATTGTTGTGTTGTGTTGCATCAGACCAGTGGTAGTGTCCTGTGCATCAGTCATTCCTGTGAAGATATACGCTGCTAATATATGTCCACTGCTGCTGTGTAACAATAATAACAAGCACAAATCCCTTACAGTGTTGCTGTGTTGTGCTGCATCAGACCAGTGGTAGTGTCCCGTTCATCAGTCATTCCAGTGACAATATACGCTATAGCTATATGTCCACTGCTACCATATAATAATTATACCAACAACCACAAGCCCCTTACAGTGTTGTTGTGTTGTGCTGCATCAGACCAGTGTTAGTGTCCTGTTCATCAGTTATTATGGTGACGATATACGCTGCTGCTATATGTCCACTGCTGACGTATAATAATAATAATAACAACAACAACAACCACAAGTCCCTTACAGTGTTGTTGTGTTGTGCTGCATCAGACCAGTGGTAGTGTACTGTTCATCAGTCATTCCAGTGACGAGGCAATCACAGTGGTAAAAGCTGCTGCTATATATCCACTGCTGCCTTTTAAAAATAATAACAATCTCAAGTCCCTTATAGTGTTGTTGTGTTGTGCTGTATCAGACCAGAGGTAGTGTCCTGTTCATCAGTCATTACAGTGACGAGGCAGTCACAGTGGTAAACGCTGCTGCTATATGTCCACTGCTGCCTTTTAAAAATAATAACAATCTCAAGTCCCTTATAGTGTTGTTGTGTTGTGCTATATCAGACCAGTGGTAGTGTCCTGTTTATCTGTCATTATAGTGACGATATACGCTGCTGCTATATGTCCACTGCTGCCGTATAATAATTATACCAACAACCACAAGACCCTTACAGTGTTGTTGTGTTGTGCTGCATCAGACCAGTGGTAGTGTCCTGGTTATCAGTTATTCAAGTGACGATATACGCTGCTGCTATATGTCCACTGCTGCTGTATAATAATTATAACAACAACCACAAGACCCTTACAGTGTTGTTGTGTTGTGCTGCATCAGATTAGTAGTACTGTCTTGTCTTTCAGTCATTCTAGTGACGAGTCTGTCACAGTGGTATATGCTGCTGCTATATGTCCACTGCTGACGTATAATAATAATAACAACAACAACCACAAGTCCCTTACAGTGTTGTTGTGTTGTGCTGCATCAGACCAGTGGTAGTGTCCTGTTCATCAGTCATTCCAGTGACAATATACGCTGCTGTAAGATGTCCACTGCTGCCGTAAAATAATAATAATAACAAAAACCACAAGCCCCTTACAGTGTTGTTATGTTGTGCTGCATCAGACCAGTGGTAGTGTCCTGTTCATCAGTCATTCCAGTGACGATATATGCTGCTGCTATATGTCCACTGCTGCCGTATAATAATTATAACAACAACCACCACAAGTCCCTTACAGTATTGTAGTGTTGTGTTGCATCAGACCAGTGGTAGTGTCCTGTGCATCAGTCATTCCAGTGAAGATATACGCTGCTGCTATGTGTCCCCTGCTGCTGCATAACAATAATAACAACCACAAGTTCCATACAGTGTTGTTGTGTTGTGCTGCATCAGACCAGTCGTAGTGTCCTGTCCATCAGTCATTCCAGTGACGAGGCAGTCACAGTGGTATACGCTGCTGCTATTTGTCCACTGCTGCCGTATAATAATAATAACAACAACCACAAGTCCCTTACAGTGTTGTTTTGTTGTGCTGCATCAGACCAGTGGTAGTATCCTGTTCATCAGTCATTCCAGTGATGATATCCGCTGAAGCTATATGTCCACTGCTGCCATATAATAATTATAACAACAACCACAATACCCTTACAGTATTGTTGTGTTGTGTTGCATCAGACCAGTGGTAGTGTCCTGTGCATCAGTCATTCCTGTGAAGATATACGCTGCTGATATATGTCCACTGCTGCTGTGTAACAATAATAACAAGCACAAATCCCTTACAGTGTTGCTGTGTTGTGCTGCATCAGACCAGTGGTAGTGTCCCGTTCATCAGTCATTCCAGTGACAATATACGCTATAGCTATATGTCCACTGCTACCATATAATAATTATACCAACAACCACAAGCCCCTTACAGTGTTGTTGTGTTGTGCTGCATCAGACCAGTGTTAGTGTCCTGTTCATCAGTTATTATGGTGACGATATACGCTGCTGCTATATGTCCACTGCTGACGTATAATAATAATAATAACAACAACAACCAAGAGTCCCTTACAGTGTTGTTGTGTTGTGCTGCATCAGACCAGTGGTAGTGTACTGTTCATCAGTCATTCCAGTGACGAGGCAATCACAGTGGTAAAAGCTGCTGCTATATATCCACTGCTGCCTTTTAAAAATAATAACAATCTCAAGTCCCTTATAGTGTTGTTGTGTTGTGCTGTATCAGACCAGAGGTAGTGTCCTGTTCATCAGTCATTACAGTGACGATATACGCTGCTGCTATATGTCCACTTCTGCCGTATAATAATTATACCAACAACCACAAGTCCCTTACAGTGTTGTTGTGTTGTGCTGCATCACACCAGTGGTAGTGTCCTGTTCATCAGTCATTCCAGTGACAATATACGCTGCTGCTATATGTCCACTGCTGCCGTATAATAATTATAATAGCAACTAGAAGTCCCTTACAGTATTGTTGGGTTGTGCTGCATCAGACCAGTGGTAGTGTCCTGTTCATCAGTCATATCAGTGACGAGGCAGTCACAGTGGTAAACGCTGCTGCTATATGTCCACTGCTGCCTTTTAAAAATAATAACAATCTCAAGTCCCTTATAGTGTTGTTGTGTTGTGCTATATCAGACCAGTGGTAGTGTCCTGTTTATTAGAGATGAGCGCCTGAAATTTTTCGGGTTTTGTGTTTTGGTTTTGGGTTCGGTTCCGCGGCCGTGTTTTGGGTTCGAACGCGTTTTGGCAAAACCTCACCGAATTTTTTTTGTCGGATTCGGGTGTGTTTTGGATTCGGGTGTTTTTTTCAAAAAACACTAAAAAACAGCTTAAATCATAGAATTTGGGGGTCATTTTGATCCCAAAGTATTATTAACCTCAAAAACCATAATTTACACTCATTTTCAGTCTATTCTGAATACCTCACACCTCACAATATTATTTTTAGTCCTAAAATTTGCACCGAGGTCGCTGTGTGAGTAAGATAAGCGACCCTAGTGGCCGACACAAACACCGGGCCCATCTAGGAGTGGCACTGCAGTGTCACGCAGGATGTCCCTTCCAAAAAACCCTCCCCAAACAGCACATGACGCAAAGAAAAAAAGAGGCGCAATGAGGTAGCTGTGTGAGTAAGATTAGCGACCCTAGTGGCCGACACAAACACCGGGCCCATCTAGGAGTGGCACTGCAGTGTCACGCAGGATGGCCCTTCCAAAAAACCCTCCCCAAACAGCACATGACGCAAAGAAAAAAAGAGGCGCAATGAGGTAGCTGACTGTGTGAGTAAGATTAGCGACCCTAGTGGCCGACACAAACACCGGGCACATCTAGGAGTGGCACTGCAGTGTCACGCAGGATGTCCCTTCCAAAAAACCCTCCCCAAACAGCACATGACGCAAAGAAAAAAAGAGGCGCAATGAGGTAGCTGACTGTGTGAGTAAGATTAGCGACCCTAGTGGCCGACACAAACACCGGGCCCATCTAGGAGTGGCACTGCAGTGTCACGCAGGGTGTCCCTTCCAAAAAACCCACCCCAATCAGCACATGATGCAAAGAAAAAGAAAAGAAAAAAGAGGTGCAAGATGGAATTATCCTTGGGCCCTCCCACCCACCCTTATGTTGTATAAACAAAACAGGACATGCACACTTTAACCAACCCATCATTTCAGTGACAGGGTCTGCCACACGACTGTGACTGATATGACGGGTTGGTTTGGACCCCCCCCAAAAAAGAAGCAATTAATCTCTCCTTGCACAAACTGGCTCTACAGAGGCAAGATGTCCACCTCATCTTCACCCTCCGATATATCACCGTGTACATCCCCCTCCTCACAGATTATCAATTCGTCCCCACTGGAATCCACCATCTCAGCTCCCTGTGTACTTTGTGGAGGCAATTGCTGCTGGTCAATGTCTCCGCGGAGGAATTGATTCTAATTCATTTTAATGAACATCATCTTCTCCACATTTTCTGGATGTAACCTCGTACGCCGATTGCTGACAAGGTGAGCGGCGGCACTAAACACTCTTTCGGAGTACACACTTGTGGGAGGGCAACTTAGGTAGAATAAAGCCAGTTTGTGCAAGGGCCTCCAAATTGCCTCTTTTTCCTGCCAGTATAAGTACGGACTGTGTGACGTGCCTACTTGGATGCGGTCACTCATATAATCCTCCACCATTCTATCAATGTTGAGAGAATCATATGCAGTGACAGTAGACGACATGTCCGTAATCGTTGTCAGGTCCTTCAGTCCGGACCAGATGTCAGCATCAGCAGTCGCTCCAGACTGCCCTGCATCACCGCCAGCGGGTGGGCTCGGAATTCTGAGCCTTTTCCTCGCACCCCCAGTTGCGGGAGAATGTGAAGGAGGAGATGTTGACAGGTCGCGTTCCGCTTGACTTGACAATTTTGTCACCAGCAGGTCTTTCAACCCCAGCAGACCTGTGTCTGCCGGAAAGAGAGATCCAAGGTAGGCTTTAAATCTAGGATCGAGCACGGTGGCCAAAATGTAGTGCTCTGATTTCAACAGATTGACCACCCGTGAATCCTTGTTAAGCGAATTAAGGGCTGCATCCACAAGTCCCACATGCCTAGCGGAATCGCTCCGTGTTAGCTCCTCCTTCAATGCCTCCAGCTTCTTCTGCAAAAGCCTGATGAGGGGAATGACCTGACTCAGGCTGGCAGTGTCTGAACTGACTTCACGTGTGGCAAGTTCAAAGGGCATCAGAACCTTGCACAACGTTGAAATCATTCTCCACTGCACTTGAGACAGGTGCATTCCACCTACTATATCGTGCTCAATTGTATAGGCTTGAATGGCCTTTTGCTGCTCCTCCAACCTCTGAAGCATATAGAGGGTTGAATTCCACCTCGTTACCACTTCTTGCTTCAGATGATGGCAGGGCAGGTTCAGTAGTTTTTGGTGGTGCTCCAGTTTTCTGTACGTGGTGCCTGTACGCCGAAAGTGTCCCGCAATTCTTCTGGCCACCGACAGCATCTCTTGCACGCCCCTGTCGTTTTTTAAAAAATTCTGCACCACCAAATTCAAGGTATGTGCAAAACATGGGACGTGCTGGAATTGGCCCAGATTTAATGCACACACAATATTGCTGGCGTTGTCCGATGCCACAAATCCACAGGAGAGTCCAATTGGGGTAAGCCATTCCGCGATGATCTTCCTCAGTTGCCGTAAGAGGTTTTCAGCTGTGTGCGTATTCTGGAAAGCGGTGATACAAAGCGTAGCCTGCCTAGGAAAGAGTTGGCGTTTGCGAGATGCTGCTACTGGTGCCGCCGCTGCTGTTCTTGCGGCGGGAGTCCATACATCTACCCAGTGGGCTGTCACAGTCATATAGTCCTGACCCTGCCCTGCTCCACTTGTCCACATGTCCGTGGTTAAGTGGACATTGGGTACAGCTGCATTTTTTAGGACACTGGTGACTCTTTTTCTGAGGTCTGTGTACATTTTCGGTATCGCCTGCCTAGAGAAATGGAACCTAGATGGTATTTGGTACCGGGGACACAGTACCTCCAACAAGTCTCTAGTTGGCTCTGCAGTAATGATGGATACCGGAACCACGTTTCTCACCACCCAGGATGCCAAGGCCTCAGTTATCCGCTTTGCAGTAGGATGACTGCTGTGATATTTCATCTTCCTCGCAAAGGACTGTTGAACAGTCAATTGCTTACTGGAAGTAGTACAAGTGGGCTTACGACTTCCCCTCTGGGATGACCATCGACTCCCAGCGGCAACAACAGCAGCGCCAGCAGCAGTAGGCGTTACACGCAAGGATGCATCGGAGGAATCCCAGGCAGGAGAGGACTCGTCAGACTTGCCAGTGACATGGCCTGCAGGACTATTGGCATTCCTGGGGAAGGAGGAAATTGACACTGAGGGAGTTGGTGGGGTGGTTTGCGTGAGCTTGGTTACAAGAGGAAGGGATTTACTGGTCAGTGGACTGCTTCCGCTGTCACCCAAAGTTTTTGAACTTGTCACTGACTTATTATGAATGCGCTGCAGGTGACGTATAAGGGAGGATGTTCCGAGGTGGTTAACGTCCTTACCCCTACTTATTACAGCTTGACAAAGGGAACACACGGCTTGACACCTGTTGTCCGCATTTGTGGTGAAATACCTCCACACCGAAGAGCTGATTTTTTTGGTATTTTCACCTGGCATGTCAACGGCCATATTCCTCCCACGGACAACAGGTGTCTCCCCGGGTGCCTGACTTAAACAAACCACCTCACCATCAGAATCCTCCTGGTCAATTTCCTCCCCAGCGCCAGCAACACCCATATCCTCCTCATCCTGGTGTACTTCAACACTGACATCTTCAATCTGACTATCAGGAACTGGACTGCGGGTGCTCCTTCCAGCACTTGCAGGGGGCATGCAAATAGTGGAAGGCGCATGCTCTTCACGTCCAGTGTTGGGAAGGTCAGGCATCGCAAACGACACAATTGGACTCTCCTTGTGGATTTGGGATTTCAAAGAACGCACAGTTCTTTGCGGTGCTTTTGCCAGCTTGAGTCTTTTCAGTTTTCTAGCGAGAGGCTGAGTGCTTCCATCCTCATGTGAAGCTGAACCACTAGCCATGAACATAGGCCAGGGCCTCAGCCGTTCCTTGCCACTCCGTGTGGTAAATGGCATATTGGCAAGTTTACGCTTCTCCTCCGACAATTTTATTTTAGGTTTTGGAGTCCTTTTTTTTCTGATATTTGGTGTTTTGGATTTGACATGCTCTGTACTATGACATTGGGCATCGGCCTTGGCAGACGACGTTGCTGGCATTTCATCGTCTCGGCCATGACTAGTGGCAGCAGCTTCAGCACGAGGTGGAAGTGGATCTTGATCTTTCCCTAATTTTGGAACCTCAACTTTTTTGTTCTCCATATTTTATAGGCAGAACTAAAAGGCACCTCAGGTAAACAATGGAGATGGATGGATTGGATACTAGTATACAATTATGGACGGACTGCCACGGTTAGGTGGTATAAAAAAACCACGGTTAGGTGGTATATATTATAATAATAATACAATTATGGATGGACGGACTGCCTGCCGACTGCCGACACAGAGGTAGCCACAGCCGTGAACTACCGCACTGTACACTGGTTGATAAAGAGATAGTAGTATACTCGTAACAATTAGGATGACACTATGACGGTATAAAGAATGAAAAAAAAACCACGGTTAGGTGGTAGGTATATAATAATAAATAATACAATTCTGGTCGGACGGACTGCCTGCCGTGTGCCGACACAGAGGTAGCCACAGCCGTGAACTACCGCACTGTACACTGGTTGATAAAGAGATAGTAGTATACTCGTAACAATTAGGATGACACTATGACGGTATAAAGAATGAAAAAAAAACCACGGTTAGGTGGTAGGTATATAATAATAAATAATACAATTCTGGTCGGACGGACTGCCTGCCGTGTGCCGACACAGAGGTAGCCACAGCCGTGAACTACCGCACTGTACACTGGTTGATAAAGAGATAGTAGTATACTCGTAACAATTAGGATGACACTATGACGGTATAAAGAATGAAAAAAAAACCACGGTTAGGTGGTAGGTATATAATAATAAATAATACAATTCTGGTCGGACGGACTGCCTGCCGTGTGCCGACACAGAGGTAGCCACAGCCGTGAACTACCGCACTGTACACTGGTTGATAAAGAGATAGTAGTATACTCGTAACAATTAGGATGACACTATGACGGTATAAAGAATGAAAAAAAAAACCACGGTTAGGTGGTAGGTATATAATAATAAATAATACAATTCTGGTCGGACGGACTGCCTGCCGTGTGCCGACACAGAGGTAGCCACAGCCGTGAACTACCGCACTGTACACTGGTTGATAAAGAGATAGTAGTATACTCGTAACAATTAGGATGACACTATGACGGTATAAAGAATGAAAAAAAAACCACGGTTAGGTGGTAGGTATATAATAATAAATAATACAATTCTGGTCGGACGGACTGCCTGCCGTGTGCCGACACAGAGGTAGCCACAGCCGTGAACTACCGCACTGTACACTGGTTGATAAAGAGATAGTAGTATACTCGTAACAATTAGGATGACACTATGACGGTATAAAGAATGAAAAAAAAACCACGGTTAGGTGGTAGGTATATAATAATAAATAATACAATTCTGGTCGGACGGACTGCCTGCCGTGTGCCGACACAGAGGTAGCCACAGCCGTGAACTACCGCACTGTACACTGGTTGATAAAGAGATAGTAGTATACTCGTAACAATTAGGATGACACTATGACGGTATAAAGAATGAAAAAAAAAACACGGTTAGGTGGTAGGTATATAATAATAAATAATACAATTCTGGTCGGACGGACTGCCTGCCGTGTGCCGACACAGAGGTAGCCACAGCCGTGAACTACCGCACTGTACACTGGTTGATAAAGAGATAGTAGTATACTCGTAACAATTAGGATGACACTATGACGGTATAAAGAATGAAAAAAAAACCACGGTTAGGTGGTAGGTATATAATAATAAATAATACAATTCTGGTCGGACGGACTGCCTGCCGTGTGCCGACACAGAGGTAGCCACAGCCGTGAACTACCGCACTGTACACTGGTTGATAAAGAGATAGTAGTATACTCGTAACAATTAGGATGACACTATGACAGTATAAAGAATGAAAAAAAAACCACGGTTAGGTGGTAGGTATATAATAATAAATAATACAATTCTGGTCGGACGGACTGCCTGCCGTGTGCCGACACAGAGGTAGCCACAGCCGTGAACTACCGCACTGTACACTGGTTGATAAAGAGATAGTAGTATACTCGTAACAATTAGGATGACACTATGACGGTATAAAGAATGAAAAAAAAAACACGGTTAGGTGGTAGGTATATAATAATAAATAATACAATTCTGGTCGGACGGACTGCCTGCCGTGTGCCGACACAGAGGTAGCCACAGCCGTGAACTACCGCACTGTACACTGGTTGATAAAGAGATAGTAGTATACTCGTAACAATTAGGATGACACTATGACGGTATAAAGAATGAAAAAAAAACCACGGTTAGGTGGTAGGTATATAATAATAAATAATACAATTCTGGTCGGACGGACTGCCTGCCGTGTGCCGACACAGAGGTAGCCACAGCCGTGAACTACCGCACTGTACACTGGTTGATAAAGAGATAGTAGTATACTCGTAACAATTAGGATGACACTATGACGGTATAAAGAATGAAAAAAAAACCACGGTTAGGTGGTAGGTATATAATAATAAATAATACAATTCTGGTCGGACGGACTGCCTGCCGTGTGCCGACACAGAGGTAGCCACAGCCGTGAACTACCGCACTGTACTGTGTCTGCTGCTAATATAGACTGGTTGATATTTAAAGAGATATTAGTAGTATACAACAATACTATACTGGTGGTCAGGCACTGGTCACCACTCCTGCAGCAAAAGTGTGCACTGTTAATTAATATAATTGTACTCCTGGCTCCTGCTAACAACCTGCAGTGCTCCCCAGTCTCCCCCACAATTAATTATAAGCTTTTAATTTATACATTGATGACTGTGCAGCACACTGGGCTGAGCTGAGTGCACACAGACTGAGTCACACTGTGTGACTGACTGTGCTGTGTATCGTTTTTTTTTTCAGGCAGAGAACGGATATAGCAGAGAGAAGTGAACGGATATATTATATTAAATAAAAGTTAACTAGCAACTGCACTGGTCACTGACTGTGGTAAACTAACTCTGTCTGCGACTCTGCACAATCTCTCTCTCTCTATCTAATCTATCTCTATTCTAATGGAGAGGACGCCAGACACGTCCTCTCCCTATCAATCTCAATGCACGAGTGAAAATGGCGGCGACGCGCGGCTCCTTATATAGAATCCGAGTCTCGCGATAGAATCCGAGCCTCGCGAGAATCCGACAGCGTCATGATGACGTTCGGGCGCGCTCGGGTTAACCGAGCAAGGCGGGAAGATCCGAGTCGCTCGGACCCGTGAAAAAAAACATGAAGTTCGGGCGGGTTCGGATTCCGAGGAACCGAACCCGCTCATCTCTACTGTTTATCAGTCATTATAGTGACGATATACGCTGCTGCTATATGTCCACTGCTGCCGTATAATAATTATACCAACAACCACAAGACCCTTACAGTGTTTTTGTGTTGTGCTGCATCAGACCAGTGGTAGTGTCCTGTTCATCAGTTATTCCAGTGACAATATACGCTGCTGCTATATGTCCACTACTGCTATATAATAATTAAACAAACAACCACAAGCCCTTACAGTGTAGTTGTGTTGTGCTGCATCAGACCAGTGGTAGTGTCCTGTTCATCAGTCATTCTAGTGACGATACAAACTGCTGCTATATGTCCACTGCTGTTGTTGTATTATAATAATAATAACAACATCCACAAGTCCCTTACAGTGTTAATGTGTTGTACTGCATCAGAAAAGTGGTAGTGTCTTGTTTATCACTCATTCCACTGACGATATACGCTGCTGCTCTATGTCCACTGCTGCCATATAATAACTATAACAACAACTACAAGACCCTTACAGTGTTGTTGTGTTGTTCTGCATCAGTACAGTGGTAGTGTCCTGTTCATCAGTCATTCCAGTGACAATATACGCTGCTGCTATATGTCCACTGCTGCCGTATAATAATTTAAATACAACCACAAGTCCCTTACAGTATTGTTGTGTTGTGTTGCATCAGTCCAGTGGTAGAGTCCTGTATATCAGTCATTCCAGTGAAGATATACGCTGCTGCTATATGTCCAATGCTGCTGTATAACAATACTAATAACCACAAGTCCCTTACAGTGTTGCTGTGTTGTGCTGCATCAGACCAGTGGTAGTGTCCTGTCCATCAGTCATTCCAGTGACGAGGCAGTCACAGTGGTATACGCTGCTGCTATATGTTCACTGCTGCCGTATAATAATAATAACAACCACAAGTCATTACATTGTTGTTGTGTTGTGCTGCATCAGACCAGTGGTAGTGTCCTGGTTATCAGTTATTCAAGTGACGATATACGCTGCTGCTATATGTCCACTGCTGCTGTATAATAATTATAACAACAACCACAAGTCCCTTACAGTGTTGTTGTGTTGTGCTGCATCAGACCAGTGGTAGTGTCCTGTTCATCAGTCATTCCAGTTAGAGATGAGCGGGTTCGGTTTCTCTGAAACCGAACCCGCACGAACTTCATGTTTTTTTCACGGGTCCGAGCAGACTCGGATCCTCCCGCCTTGCTCGGTTAACCCGAGCGCGCCCGAACGTCATCATGACGCTGTCGGATTCTCGCCAGACTCGGATTCTATATAAGGAGCCGCGCGTCGCCGCCATTTTCACACGTGCATTGAGATTGATAGGGAGAGGACGTGGCTGGCGTCCTCTCCATTAGAAATTAGATTAGAAAGAGAGAGAGAGATTGTGCAGAGTCAGACAGAGTTTACCACAGTGACCAGTGCAGTTGTTGTTAGTTAACTTTTATTTATTTTAATATAATATATCCGTTCTCTGCTATATCCGTTCTCTGCCTGAAAAAAAACGATACACAGCAGCAGCCAGTCACACAGTGTGACTCAGTCTGTGTGCACTCAGCTCAGCCCAGTGTGCTGCACATCAATGTATAAAAGGCAAAGCTTATAATAATTGTGGGGGAGACTGGGGAGCACTGCAGGTTGTTATAGCAGGAGCCCCCAGGAGTACATAATATTATATTAATTTAAAATTAAACAGTGCACACTTTTGCTGCAGGAGTGCCACTGCCAGTGTGACTAGTGGTGACCAGTGCCTGACCACCAGTATAGTAGTATATTGTTGTATGTATTGTATACTATCTCTTTATCAACCAGTCTATATTAGCAGCAGACACAGTACAGTGCGGTAGTTCACGGCTGTGGCTACCTCTGTGTCGGCAGTCGGAACTCGGCAGGCAGTCCGTCCATCCATAATTGTATTACAATATATACCACCTAACCGTGGTATTTTTTTTTCTTTCTTTATACCGTCGTCATAGTGTCATACTAGTTGTTACGAGTATACTACTATCTCTTTATCAACCAGTGTACAGTGCGGTAGTTCACGGCTGTGGCTACCTCTGTGTCGGCAGTCGGCAGGCAGTCCGTCCGACCAGAATTGTATTATTATTATAATATATACCACCTAACCGTGGTTTTTTTTTCATTCTTTATACCGTCATAGTGTCATACTAGTTGTTACGAGTATACTACTATCTCTTTATCAACCAGTGTACAGTGCGGTAGTTCACGGCTGTGGCTACCTCTGTGTCGGCAGTCGGCAGGCAGTCCGTCCATCCATAATTGTATTATTATTATAATATATACCACCTAACCGTGGTTTTTTTTTCATTCTTTATACCGTCGTCATAGTGTCATACTAGTTGTTACGAGTATACTACTATCTCTTTATCAACCAGTGTACAGTGCGGTAGTTCACGGCTGTGGCTACCTCTGTGTCGGCAGTCGGCAGGCAGTCCGTCCATCCATAATTGTATTATTATTATAATATATACCACCTAACCGTGGTTTTTTTTTCATTCTTTATACCGTCGTCATAGTGTCATACTAGTTGTTACGAGTATACTACTATCTCTTTATCAACCAGTGTACAGTGCGGTAGTTCACGGCTGTGGCTACCTCTGTGTCGGCAGTCGGCAGGCAGTCCGTCCATCCATAATTGTATTATTATTATAATATATACCACCTAACCGTGGTTTTTTTTTCATTCTTTATACCGTCGTCATAGTGTCATACTAGTTGTTACGAGTATACTACTATCTCTTTATCAACCAGTGTACAGTGCGGTAGTTCACGGCTGTGGCTACCTCTGTGTCGGCAGTCGGCAGGCAGTCCGTCCATCCATAATTGTATTATTATTATAATATATACCACCTAACCGTGGTTTTTTTTTCATTCTTTATACCGTCGTCATAGTGTCATACTAGTTGTTACGAGTATACTACTATCTCTTTATCAACCAGTGTACAGTGCGGTAGTTCACGGCTGTGGCTACCTCTGTGTCGGCAGTCGGCAGGCAGGCCGTCCATCCATAATTGTATTATTATTATAATATATACCACCTAACCGTGTTTTTTTTTTCATTCTTTATACCGTCGTCATAGTGTCATACTAGTTGTTACGAGTATACTACTATCTCTTTATCAACCAGTGTACAGTGCGGTAGTTCACGGCTGTGGCTACCTCTGTGTCGGCAGTCGGCAGGCAGTCCGTCCATCCATAATTGTATTATTATTATAATATATACCACCTAACCGTGGTATTTTTTTTTCTTTCTTTATACCGTCGTCATAGTGTCATACTAGTTGTTACGAGTATACTACTATCTCTTTATCAACCAGTGTACAGTGCGGTAGTTCACGGCTGTGGCTACCTCTGTGTCGGCAGTCGGCAGGCAGTCCGTCCATCCATAATTGTATTATTATTATAATATATACCACCTAACCGTGGTTTTTTTTTCATTCTTTATACCGTCGTCATAGTGTCATACTAGTTGTTACGAGTATACTACTATCTCTTTATCAACCAGTGTACAGTGCGGTAGTTCACGGCTGTGGCTACCTCTGTGTCGGCAGTCGGCAGGCAGTCCGTCCATCCATAATTGTATTATTATTATAATATATACCACCTAACCGTGGTATTTTTTTTTCTTTCTTTATACCGTCGTCATAGTGTCATACTAGTTGTTACGAGTATACTACTATCTCTTTATCAACCAGTGTACAGTGCGGTAGTTCACGGCTGTGGCTACCTCTGTGTCGGCAGTCGGCAGGCAGTCCGTCCATCCATAATTGTATTATTATTATAATATATACCACCTAACCGTGGTTTTTTTTTCATTCTTTATACCGTCGTCATAGTGTCATACTAGTTGTTACGAGTATACTACTATCTCTTTATCAACCAGTGTACAGTGCGGTAGTTCACGGCTGTGGCTACCTCTGTGTCGGCAGTCGGCAGGCAGTCCGTCCATCCATAATTGTATTATTATTATAATATATACCACCTAACTGTGGTATTTTTTTTTCTTTCTTTATACCGTCGTCATAGTGTCATACTAGTTGTTACGAGTATACTACTATCTCTTTATCAACCAGTGTACAGTGCGGTAGTTCACGGCTGTGGCTACCTCTGTGTCGGCAGTCGGCAGGCAGTCCGTCCATCCATAATTGTATTATTATTATAATATATACCACCTAACCGTGGTTTTTTTATACCACCTAACCGTGGCAGTCCGTCCATAATTGTATACTAGTATCCAATCCATCCATCTCCATTGTTTACCTGAGGTGCCTTTTAGTTCTGCCTATAAAATATGGAGAACAAAAAAGTTGAGGTTCCAAAATTAGGGAAAGATCAAGATCCACTTCCACCTCGTGCTGAAGCTGCTGCCACTAGTCATGGCCGAGACGATGAAATGCCAGCAACGTCGTCTGCCAAGGCCGATGCCCAATGTCATAGTACAGAGCATGTCAAATCCAAAACACCAAATATCAGAAAAAAAAGGACTCCAAAACCTAAAATAAAATTGTCGGAGGAGAAGCGTAAACTTGCCAATATGCCATTTACCACACGGAGTGGCAAGGAACGGCTGAGGCCCTGGCCTATGTTCATGGCTAGTGGTTCAGCTTCACATGAGGATGGAAGCACTCAGCCTCTCGCTAGAAAACTGAAAAGACTCAAGCTGGCAAAAGCACCGCAAAGAACTGTGCGTTCTTTGAAATCCCAAATCCACAAGGAGAGTCCAATTGTGTCGTTTGCGATGCCTGACCTTCCCAACACTGGACGTGAAGAGCATGCGCCTTCCACTATTTGCATGCCCCCTGCAAGTGCTGGAAGGAGCACCCGCAGTCCAGTTCCTGATAGTCAGATTGAAGATGTCAGTGTTGAAGTACACTAGGATGAGGAGGATATGGGTGTTGCTGGCGCTGGGGAGGAAATTGACCAGGAGGATTCTGATGGTGAGGTGGTTTGTTTAAGTCAGGCACCCGGGGAGACACCTGTTGTCCGTGGGAGGAATATGGCCGTTGACATGCCAGGTGAAAATACCAAAAAAATCAGCTCTTCGGTGTGGAGGTATTTCACCAGAAATGCGGACAACAGGTGTCAAGCCGTGTGTTCCCTTTGTCAAGCTGTAATAAGTAGGGGTAAGGACGTTAACCACCTCGGAACATCCTCCCTTATACGTCACCTGCAGCGCATTCATAATAAGTCAGTGACAAGTTCAAAAACTTTGGGTGACAGCGGAAGCAGTCCACTGACCAGTAAATCCCTTCCTCTTGTAACCAAGCTCACGCAAACCACCCCACCAACTCCCTCAGTGTCAATTTCCTCCTTCCCCAGGAATGCCAATAGTCCTGCAGGCCATGTCACTGGCAAGTCTGACGAGTCCTCTCCTGCCTGGGATTCCTCCGATGCATCCTTGCGTGTAACGCCTACTGCTGCTGGCGCTGCTGTTGTTGCCGCTGGGAGTCGATGGTCATCCCAGAGGGGAAGTCGTAAGCCCACTTGTACTACTTCCAGTAAGCAATTGACTGTTCAACAGTCCTTTGCGAGGAAGATGAAATATCACAGCAGTCATCCTACTGCAAAGCGGATAACTGAGTCCTTGACAACTATGTTGGTGTTAGACGTGCGTCCGGTATCCGCCGTTAGTTCACAGGGAACTAGACAATTTATTGAGGCAGTGTGCCCCCGTTACCAAATACCATCTAGGTTCCACTTCTCTAGGCAGGCGATACCGAGAATGTACACGGACGTCAGAAAAAGACTCACCAGTGTCCTAAAAAATGCAGTTGTACCCAATGTCCACTTAACCACGGACATGTGGACAAGTGGAGCAGGGCAGGGTCAGGACTATATGACTGTGACAGCCCACTGGGTAGATGTATGGACTCCCGCCGCAAGAACAGCAGCGGCGGCACCAGTAGCAGCATCTCGCAAACGCCAACTCTTTCCTAGGCAGGCTACGCTTTGTATCACCGCTTTCCAGAATACGCACACAGCTGAAAACCTCTTACGGCAACTGAGGAAGATCATCGCGGAATGGCTTACCCCAATTGGACTCTCCTGTGGATTTGTGGCATCGGACAACGCCAGCAATATTGTGTGTGCATTAAATATGGGCAAATTCCAGCACGTCCCATGTTTTGCACATACCTTGAATTTGGTGGTGCAGAATTTTTTAAAAAACGACAGGGGCGTGCAAGAGATGCTGTCGGTGGCCAGAAAAATTGCGGGACACTTTCGGCGTACAGGCACCACGTACAGAAGACTGGAGCACCACCAAAAACTACTGAACCTGCCCTGCCATCATCTGAAGCAAGAAGTGGTAACGAGGTGGAATTCAACCCTCTATATGCTTCAGAGGTTGGAGGAGCAGCAAAAGGCCATTCAAGCCTATACAATTGAGCACGATATAGGAGATGGAATGCACCTGTCTCAAGTGCAGTGGAGAATGATTTCAACGTTGTGCAAGGTTCTGATGCCCTTTGAACTTGCCACACGTGAAGTCAGTTCAGACACTGCCAGCCTGAGTCAGGTCATTCCCCTCATCAGGCTTTTGCAGAAGAAGCTGGAGGCATTGAAGAAGGAGCTAACACGGAGCGATTCCGCTAGGCATGTGGGACTTGTGGATGCAGCCCTTAATTCGCTTAACAAGGATTCACGGGTGGTCAATCTGTTGAAATCAGAGCACTACATTTTGGCCACCGTGCTCGATCCTAGATTTAAAGCCTACCTTGGATCTCTCTTTCCGGCAGACACAGGTCTGCTGGGGTTGAAAGACCTGCTGGTGACAAAATTGTCAAGTCAAGCGGAACGCGACCTGTCAACATCTCCTCCTTCACATTCTCCCGCAACTGGGGGTGCGAGGAAAAGGCTCAGAATTCCGAGCCCACCCGCTGGCGGTGATGCAGGGCAGTCTGGAGCGACTGCTGATGCTGACATCTGGTCCGGACTGAAGGACCTGACAACGATTACGGACATGTCGTCTACTGTCACTGCATATGATTCTCTCAACATTGATAGAATGGTGGAGGATTATATGAGTGACCGCATCCAAGTAGGCACGTCACACAGTCCGTACTTATACTGGCAGGAAAAAGAGGCAATTTGGAGGCCCTTGCACAAACTGGCTTTATTCTACCTAAGTTGCCCTCCCACAAGTGTGTACTCCGAAAGAGTGTTTAGTGCCGCCGCTCACCTTGTCAGCAATCGGCGTACGAGGTTACATCCAGAAAATGTGGAGAAGATGATGTTCATTAAAATGAATTATAATCAATTCCTCCGCGGAGACATTGACCAGCAGCAATTGCCTCCACAAAGTACACAGGGAGCTGAGATGGTGGATTCCAGTGGGGACGAATTGATAATCTGTGAGGAGGGGGATGTACACGGTGATATATCGGAGGGTGAAGATGAGGTGGACATCTTGCCTCTGTAGAGCCAGTTTGTGCAAGGAGAGATTAATTGCTTCTTTTTTGGGGGGGGTCCAAACCAACCCGTCATATCAGTCACAGTCGTGTGGCAGACCCTGTCACTGAAATGATGGGTTGGTTAAAGTGTGCATGTCCTGTTTTGTTTATACAACATAAGGGTGGGTGGGAGGGCCCAAGGATAATTCCATCTTGCACCTCTTTTTTCTTTTCTTTTTCTTTGCATCATGTGCTGATTGGGGAGGGTTTTTTGGAAGGGACACCCTGCGTGACACTGCAGTGCCACTCCTAGATGGGCCCGGTGTTTGTGTCGGCCACTAGGGTCGCTAATCTTACTCACACAGCTACCTCATTGCGCCTCTTTTTTTCTTTGCGTCATGTGCTGTTTGGGGAGGGTTTTTTGGAAGGGACATCCTGCGTGACACTGCAGTGCCACTCCTAGATGTGCCCGGTGTTTGTGTCGGCCACTAGGGTCGCTAATCTTACTCACACAGTCAGCTACCTCATTGCGCCTCTTTTTTTCTTTGCGTCATGTGCTGTTTGGGGAGGGTTTTTTGGAAGGGCCATCCTGCGTGACACTGCAGTGCCACTCCTAGATGGGCCCGGTGTTTGTGTCGGCCACTAGGGTCGCTAATCTTACTCACACAGCTACCTCATTGCGCCTCTTTTTTTCTTTGCGTCATGTGCTGTTTGGGGAGGGTTTTTTGGAAAGGACATCCTGCGTGACACTGCAGTGCCACTCCTAGATGGGCCCGGTGTTTGTGTCGGCCACTAGGGTCGCTTATCTTTCTCACACAGCTACCTCATTGCGCCTCTTTTTTTCTTTGCGTCATGTGCTGTTTGGGGAGGGTTTTTTGGAAGGGACATCCTGCGTGACACTGCAGTGCCACTCCTAGATGTGCCCGGTGTTTGTGTCGGCCACTAGGGTCGCTAATCTTACTCACACAGTCAGCTACCTCATTGCGCCTCTTTTTTTCTTTGCGTCATGTGCTGTTTGGGGAGGGTTTTTTGGAAGGGCCATCCTGCGTGACACTGCAGTGCCACTCCTAGATGGGCCCGGTGTTTGTGTCGGCCACTAGGGTCGCTAATCTTACTCACACAGCTACCTCATTGCGCCTCTTTTTTTCTTTGCGTCATGTGCTGTTTGGGGAGGGTTTTTTGGAAGGGACATCCTGCGTGACACTGCAGTGCCACTCCTAGATGGGCCCGGTGTTTGTGTCGGCCACTAGGGTCGCTTATCTTTCTCACACAGCTACCTCATTGCGCCTCTTTTTTTCTTTGCGTCATGTGCTGTTTGGGGAGGGTTTTTTGGAAGGGACATCCTGCGTGACACTGCAGTGCCACTCCTAGATGGGCCCGGTGTTTGTGTCGGCCACTAGGGTCGCTTATCTTTCTCACACAGTCAGCTACCTCATTGCGCCTCTTTTTTTCTTTGCGTCATGTGCTGTTTGGGGAGGGTTTTTTGGAAGGGACATCCTGCGTGACACTGCAGTGCCACTCCTAGATGGGCCCGGTGTTTGTGTCGGCCACTAGGGTCGCTTATCTTACTCACACAGCGACCTCGGTGCAAATTTTAGGACTAAAAATAATATTGTGAGGTGTGATGTGTTCAGAATAGGCTGAAAATGAGTGTAAATTATGTTTTTTGAGGTTAATAATACTTTGGGATCAAAATTACCCCCAAATTCTATGATTTAAGCTGTTTTTTAGGGTTTTTTGAAAAAACCACCCGAATCCAAAACACACCCGAATCCGACAAAAAAAATTCGGTGAGGTTTTGCCAAAACGCGGTCGAACCCAAAACACGTCCGCGGAACCGAACCCAAAACCAAAACACAAAACCCGAAAAATTTCAGGCGCTCATCTCTAATTCCAGTGACAATATACGCTATAGCTATATGTCCACTGCTACCATATAATAATTATACCAACAACCACAAGCCCCTTACAGTGTTGTTGTGTATTGCTGCATCAGACCAGTGGTAGTGTCCTGTTCATCAGTCATTCCAGTGACAATATACGCTGCTGTTAGATGTCCACTGCTGCCGTAAAATTTTAATAATAACAAAAACCACATGCCCCTTACAGTGTTGTTATGTTGTGCTGCATCAGACCAGTGGTAGTGTCCTGTTCATCAGTCATTCCAGTGACGATATACGCTGCTGCTATATGTCCACTGCTGCCGTATAATAATTATAACAACAACCACAAGTCCCTTACAGTATTGTAGTGTTGTGTTGCATCAGACCAGTGGTAGTGTCCTGTGCACCAGTCATTCCAGTGATGATATACGCTGCTGCTATGTGTCCCCTGCTGCTGCATAACAATAATAACAACCACAAGTTCCATACAGTGTTGTTGTGTTGTGCTGCATCAGACCAGTCGTAGTGTCCTGTCCATCAGTCATTAAAGTGACGAGGCAGTCACAGTGGTATACGCTGCTGCTATTTGTCCACTGCTGCCGTATAATAATAATAACAACAACCACAAGTCCCTTACAGTGTTGTTTTGTTGTGCTGCATCATACCAGTGGTAGTATCCTGTTCATCAGTCATTCCAATGATGATATCCACTGAAGCTATATGTCCACTGCTGCCATATAATAATTATACCAACAACCACAAGACCCTTACACTGTTGTTGGGTTGTGCTGCATCAGACCAGTGGTAGTGTCCTGTACATCAGTCATATCAGTGACGAGGCAGTCACAGTGGTAAACGCTGCTGCTATATGTCCACTGCTGCCTTTTAAAAATAATAACAATCTCAAGTCCCTTATAGTGTTGTTGTGTTGTGCTATATCAGACCAGTGGTAGTGTCCTGTTTAGCAGTCATTATAGTGACGATATACGCTGCTGCTATATGTCCACTGCTGCCGTATAATAATTATACCAACAACCACAAGACCCTTACAGTGTTGTTGTGTTGTGCTGCATCAGACCAGTGGTAGTGTCCTGTTCATTAGTTATTCCAGTGACAATATACGCTGCTGCTATATGTCCACTACTGCCATATAATAATTAAACCAACAACCACAAGCCCTTACAGTGTTGTTGTGTTGTGCTGCATCAGACCAGTGGTAGTGTCCTGTTCATCAGTCATTCTAGTGACGATACACACTGCTGCTATATGTCCACTGCTGTTGTTGTATTATAATAACAATAACAACATCCACAAGTCCCTTATAGAGGTGAGCGCGTTCGGTTCCTCGGAATCCGAACCCGCCCGAACTTCAGCTTTTTTTACACGGGGCCGAGCAGGCTCGGATCCTCCCGCCTTGTTCGGTTAACCCGAGCGCGCCCGAACGTCATCATCCCGCTGTCGGATTCTCGCGAGGCTCGGATTCTATCGCGAGACTCGGATTCTATATAAGGAGCCGCGCGTCGCCGCCATTTTCACACGTGCATTGAGATTGATAGGGAGAGGACGTGGCTGGCGTCCTCTCCGTTTAGACTAGAGTACTAGAGAGAGACACAAATTTTGGGGAGCATATTATTAGGAGGAGTACTACTTGCTGCTGATAGTGTGACCAGTGACCACCAGTTTAATTAATCCGTTCTCTGCCTGATAAAAAACGATACACAGTGTGACACAGTCACATACCATATCTGTGCTCAGCCCAGTGTGCTGCATCATATGTAATACTGTATATCATTATCTGACTGTGCTGAGTGCTCACTGCTCACACAGCTTAATTGTGGGGGAGACTGGGGAGCAGTTATAGCAGGAGTACATATTTTAAGTACAGTGCACACTTTTGCTGCCAGAGTGCCACTGCCAGTGTGACTGACCAGTGACCACTGACCACCAGTATTGTGATTGTCTGCTGACCACCAGTATATTGTGATTGTCTGCCTGAAAAAGTTAAACACTCGTCGTGTGGTGTTTTTATAAACGCATTCTGCAGACAGTGTCCAGCAGGTCCGTCATTACATAATATATACCTGTCCGGCTGCAGTACTAGTGTGATATATATATATATATATTTTAATTTTATATCATTATCATCCAGTCTATATTAGCAGCAGACACAGTACGGTAGTCCACGGCTGTAGCTACCTCTGTGTCGGCAGTCGCTCGTCCATCCATAATTGTATACCACCTACCCGTGGTTTTTTTTTTTCTATCTTCTTGATACTAGTAGCTTACTTTAGGAGTCTGCAGTGCTGAGTCTGACAGACAGTGTCCAGCAGGTCCGTCATTACATAATATATACCTGTCCGGCTGCAGTACTAGTGTGATATATATATATATATATATATATATTAATTTTATCTCATTATCATCCAGTCTCTATTAGCAGCAGACACAGTACGGTAGTCCACGGCTGTAGCTACCTCTGTGTCGGCAGTCGCTCGTCCATCCATAATTGTATACCACCTACCCGTGGTTTTTTTTTTTTCTATCTTCTTGATACTAGTAGCTTACTTTAGGAGTCTGCAGTGCTGACAGACAGTGTCCAGCAGGTCCGTCATTACATAATATATACCTGTCCGGCTGCAGTACTAGTGTGATATATATATATATATATATATATTAATTTTATCTCATTATCATCCAGTCTATATTAGCAGCAGACACAGTACGGTAGTCCACGGCTGTAGCTACCTCTGTGTCGGCAGTCGCTCGTCCATCCATAATTGTATACCACCTACCCGTGGTTTTTTTTTTCTATCTTCTTGATACTAGTAGCTTACTTTAGGAGTCTGCAGTGCTGACAGACAGTGTCCAGCAGGTCCGTCATTACATAATATATACCTGTCCGGCTGCAGTACTAGTGTGATATATATATATATTTTAATTTTATCTCATTATCATCCAGTCTATATTAGCAGCAGACACAGTATGGTAGTCCACGGCTGTAGCTACCTCTGTGTCGGCAGTCGCTCGTCATCCATAAGTATACTAGTATCCATACATCTCCATTGTTTACCTGAGGTGCCTTTTAGTTGTGCCTATTAAAATATGGAGAACAAAAATGTTGAGGTTCCAAAAATAGGGAAAGATCAAGATCGACTTCCACCTCGTGCTGAAGCTGCTGCCACTAGTCATGGCCGAGACGATGAAATGCCAGCAACGTCGTCTGCCAAGGCCGATGCCCAATGTCATAGTACAGAGCATGTAAAATCCAAAACACCAAATATCAGTAAAAAAAGGACTCAAAAATCTAAAATAAAATTGTCGGAGGAGAAGCGTAAACTTGCCAATATGCCATTTACCACACGGAGTGGCAAGGAACGGCTGAGGCCCTGGCCTATGTTCATGGCTAGTGGTTCAGCTTCACATGAGGATGGAAGCACTCAGCCTCTCGCTAGAAAAATGAAAAGACTCAAGCTGGCAAAAGCACAGCAAAGAACTGTGCATTCTTCGAAATCCCAAATCCACAAGGAGAGTCCAATTGTGTCGGTTGCGATGCCTGACCTTCCCAACACTGGACGTGAAGAGCATGCGCCTTCCACCATTTGCACGCCCCCTGCAAGTGCTGGAAGGAGCACCCGCAGTCCAGTTCCTGATAGTCAGATTGAAGATGTCAGTGTTGAAGTACACCAGGATGAGGAGGATATGGGTGTTGCTGGCGCTGGGGAGTAAATTGACAAGGAGGATTCTGATGGTGAGGTGGTTTGTTTAAGTCAGGCACCCGGGGAGACACCTGTTGTCCGTGGGAGGAATATGGCCATTGACATGTCTGGTGAAAATACCAAAAAAATCAGCTCTTCGGTGTGGAAGTATTTCAACAGAAATGCGGACAACATTTGTCAAGCCGTGTGTTGCCTTTGTCAAGCTGTAATAAGTAGGGGTAAGGACGTTAACCACCTCGGAACATCCTCCCTTATACGTCACCTGCAGCGCATTCATAATAAGTCAGTGACAAGTTCAAAAACTTTGGGCGACAGCGGAAGCAGTCCACTGACCAGTAAATCCCTTCCTCTTGTAACCAAGCTCATGCAAACCACCCCACCAACTCCCTCAGTGTCAATTTCCTCCTTCCCCAGGAATGCCAATAGTCCTGCAGGCCATGTCACTGGCAATTCTGACGAGTCCTCTCCTGCCTGGGATTCCTCCGATGCATCCTTGCGTGTAACGCCTACTGCTGCTGGCGCTGCTGTTGTTGCTGCTGGGAGTCGATGGTCATCCCAGAGGGGAAGTCGGAAGACCACTTGTACTACTTCCAGTAAGCAATTGACTGTCCAACAGTCCTTTGCGAGGAAGATGAAATATCACAGCAGTCATCCTGTTGCAAAGCGGATAACTGAGGCCTTGACAACTATGTTGGTGTTAGACGTGCGTCCGGTATCCGCCGTTAGTTCACAGGGAACTAGACAATTTCTTGAGGTAGTGTGCCCCCGTTACCAAATACCATCTAGGTTCCACTTCTCTAGGCAGGCGATACCGAGAATGTACACGGACGTCAGAAAAAGACTCACCAGTGTCCTAAAAAATGCAGCTGTACCCAATGTCCACTTAACCACGGACATGTGGACAAGTGGAGCAGGGCAGGGTCAGGACTATATGACTGCGACAGCCCACTGGGTAGATGTATGGACTCCCGCCGCAAGAACAGCAGCGGCGGCACCAGTAGCAGCATCTCGCAAACGCCAACTCTTTCCTAGGCAGGCTACGCTTTGTATCACCGCTTTCCAGAATACGCACACAGCTGAAAACCTCTTACGGCAACTGAGGAAGATCATCGCGGAATGGCTTACCCCAATTGGACTCTCCTGTGGATTTGTGGCATCGGACAACGCCAGCAATATTGTGTGTGCATTAAATATGGGCAAATTCCAGCACGTCCCATGTTATGCACATACCTTAAATTTGGTGGTGCAGAATTATTTAAAAAACGAGAGGGGCGTGCAAGAGATGCTGTCGGTGGCCAGAAGAATTGCGGGACACTTTCGGCGTACAGGCACCACGTACAGAAGACTGGAGCACCACCAAAAACGCCTGAACCTGCCCTGCCATCATCTGAAGCAAGAAGTGGTAACGAGGTGGAATTCAACCCTATATATGCTTCAGAGGTTGGAGGAGCAGCAAAAGTCCATTCAAGCCTATACAATTGAGCACGATATAGAAGGTGGAATGCACCTGTCTCAAGCGCAGTGGAGAATGATTTCAACGTTGTGCAAGGTTCTGCTGCCCTTTGAACTTGCCACACGTGAAGTCAGTTCAGACACTGCCAGCCTGAGTCAGGTCATTCCCCTCATCAGGCTTTTGCAGAAGAAGCTGGAGACATTGAAGGAGGAGCTAACACAGAGCGATTCCGCTAGGCATGTGGGACTTGTGGATGGAGCCCTTAATTCGCTTAACAAGGATTCACGGGTGGTCAATCTGTTGAAATCAGAGCACTACATTTTGGCCACCATGCTCGATCCTAGATTTAAAACCAACCTTGGATCTCTCTTTCTGGCAGACACAAGTCTGCTGGGGTTCAAAGACCTGCTGGTGAGAAAATTGTCAAGTCAAGCGGAACGCGACCTGTCAACATTTCCTCCTTCACATTCTCCCGCAACTGGGGGTGCGAGGAAAAGGCTCAGAATTCTGAGCCCACCCGCTGGCGGTGATGCAGGGCAGTCTGGAGCGACTGCTGATGCTGACATCTGGTCCGGACTGAAGGACCTGCCAACGATTACGGATACGGACATGTCGTCTACTGGCACTGCATATGATTCTCTCCCCATTGAAAGAATGGTGGAGGATTATATGAGTGACCGCATCCAAGTAGGCACGTCAGACAGTCCGTACTTATACTGGCAGGAAAAAGAGGCAATTTGGAGGCCCTTGCACAAACTGGCTTTATTCTACCTAAGTTGCCCTCCCACAAGTGTGTACTCCGAAAGAGTGTTTAGTGCCGCCGCTCACCTTGTCAGCAATCAGCGTACGAGGTTACTTCCAGAAAATGTGGAGAAGATGATGTTCATTAAAATGAATTATAATCAATTCCTCCGTGGAGACATTGACCAGCAGCAATTGCCTCCACAAAGTACACAGGGAGCTGAGATGGTGGATTCCAGTGGGGACGAATTGATAATCTGTGAGGAGCGGGATGTACACGGTGATATATCGGAGGATGATGATGAGGTGGACATCTTTCCTCTGTAGAGCCAGTTTGTGCAAGGAGAGATTAATTGCTTCTTTTTCGGTGGGGGTCCAAACCAACCCGTCATTTCAGTAACAGTCGTGTGGCAGACCCTGTCACTGAAATGATGGGTTGGTTAAAGTGTGCATGTCCTGTTTATACAACATAAGGGTGGGTGGGAGGGCCCAAGGACAATTCCATCTTGCACCTCTTTTTTCTTTCATTTTTCTTTGCGTCATGTGCTGTTTGGGGAGTGTTTTTTGGAAGGGCCATCCTGCGTGACACTGCAGTGCCACTCCTAGATGGGCCAGGTGTTTGTGTCGGCCACTAGGGTCGCTTAGCTTACTCACACAGCTACCTCATTGCGCCTCTTTTTTTCTTTGCGTCATGTGCTGTTTGGGGAGTGTTTTTTGGAAGGGCCATCCTGCGTGACACTGCAGTGCCACTCCTAGATGGGCCAGGTGTTTGTGTCGGCCACTAGGGTCGCTTAGCTTACTCACACAGCTACCTCATTGCGCCTCTTTTTTTCTTTGCGTCATGTGCTGTTTGGGGAGTGTTTTTTGGAAGGGCCATCCTGCGTGACACTGCAGTGCCACTCCTAGATGGGCCAGGTGTTTGTGTCGGCCACTAGGGTCGCTTAGCTTAGTCATCCAGCGACCTCGGTGCAAATTTTAGGACTAAAAATAATATTGTGAGGTGTGAGGTGTTCAGAATAGACTGAAAATGAGTGGAAATTATGGTTTTTGAGGTTAATAATACTTTGGGATCAAAATGACCCCCAAATTCTATGATTTAAGCAGTTTTTTAGTGTTTTTTGAAAAAAACACTTGAATCCAAAACACACCCGAATCCGAAAAAAAAATTCGGTGAGGTTTTGCCAAAACGCGGTCGAACCCAAAACACGGCCGCGGAACCGAACCCAAAACCAAAACACAAAACCCGAAAAATTTCAAGTGCACATCTCTAGTCCCTTACAGTGTTGATGTGTTGTACTGCATCAGACCAGTGGTAGTGTCCTGTTCATCAGTCATTCTAGTGACGATATACGCTGCTGCTATATGTCCACTGCTGCCATATAATAATTATAACAACAAACACAAGTCCCTTACAGTGTTGTTGTGTTGTTCTGCATCAGTACAGTGGTAGTGTCCTGTTCATCAGTCATTCCAGTGACAATATACGCTGCTGCTATATGTCCACTGCTGCCATATAATAATTTAAAAACAACCACAAGACCCTTACAGTATTGTTGTGTTGTGTTGCATCGGTCCAGTGGTAGTGTCCTGTATATCAGTCATTCCAGTGAAGATATACGCTGCTGCTATATGTCCAATGCTGCTTTATAACAATACTAATAACCACAAGTCCCTTACAGTGTTGCTGTGTTGTGCTGCATCAGACCAGTGGTAGTGTCCTGTCCATCAGTCATTCCAGTGACGAGGCAGTCACAGTGGTATACGCTGCTGCTATATGTTCACTGCTGCCGTATAATAATAATAACAACCACAAGTCATTACATTGTTGTTGTGTTGTGCTGCATCAGACCAGTGGTAGTGTCCTGGTTATCAGTTATTCAAGTGACGATATACGCTGCTGCTATATGTCCACTGCTGCCATATAATAATTAAACCAACAACCACAAGTCCCTTACAGTGTTGATGTGTTGTACTGCATCAGAAAAGTGGTAGTGTCTTGTTCATCACTCATTCCACTGACGATATACGCTGCTGCTCTATGTCCACTGCTGCAATATAATAACTGTAACAGCAACTACAAGACCCTTACAGTGTTGTTGTGTTGTGCTGCATCAGACTAGTGGTAGTGTCCTGTTCATCAGTCATTCCAGTGACAATATACGCTGCTGCTATATGTCCACTGCTGCCATATAATAATTTAAAAACAACCACAAGACCCTTACAGTATTGTTGTGTTGTGTTGCATCGGTCCAGTGGTAGTGTCCTGTATATCAGTCATTCCAGTGAAGATATACGCTGCTGCTATATGTCCAATGCTGCTTTATAACAATACTAATAACCACAAGTCCCTTACAGTGTTGCTGTGTTGTGCTGCATCAGACCAGTGGTAGTGTCCTGTCCATCAGTCATTCCAGTGACGAGGCAGTCACAGTGGTATACGCTGCTGCTATATGTTCACTGCTGCTGCATAACAATAATAACAACCACAAGATCCTTACAGTGTTGTTGTGTTGTGCTGCATCAGACCAGTGGTAGTGTCCTGTTCATCAGTTATTCCAGTGACAATATACGCTGCTGCTATATGTCCACTACTGCCATATAATAATTAAACCAACAACCACAAGTCCCTTACAGTGTTGATGTGTTGTACTGCATCAGAAAAGTGGTAGTGTCTTGTTCATCACTCATTCCACTGACGATATACGCTGCTGCTCTATGTCCACTGCTGCAATATAATAACTGTAACAGCAACTACAAGACCCTTACAGTGTTGTTGTGTTGTGCTGCATCAGACTAGTGGTAGTGTCCTGTTCATCAGTCATTCCAGTGACAATATACGCTGCTGCTATATGTCCACTGCTGCCATATAATAATTATAACAACAAACACAAGTCCCTTACAGTATTGTTGTGTTGTGTTGCATCAGTCCAGTGGTAGTGTCCTCTATATCAGTCATTCCAGTGAAGATATACGCTGCTGCTATATGTCCAATTCTGCTGTATAACAATACTAATAACCACAAGTCCCTTACAGTTTTGCTGTGTTGTGCTGCATCAGACCAGTGGTAGTGTCCTGTCCATCAGTCATTCAAGTGACGAGGCAGTCACAGTGGTATACGCTGCTGCTATATGTTCAATGCTGCCGTATAATAATAATAACAACAACCACAAGTCATTACATTGTTGTTGTGTTGTGCTGCATCAGACCAGTGGTAGTGTCCTGGTTATCAGTTATTCAAATGACGATATACGCTGCTGCTATATGTCCACTGCTGCTGTATAATAATTATAACAACAACAACCACAAGACCCTTACAGTGTTGTTGTGTTGTGCTGCATCAGACTAGTAGTAGTGTCCTGTCTATCAGTCATTCTAGTGACGAGTCTGTCACAGTGGTATATGCTGCTGCTATATGTCCACTGCTGACGTATAATAATAATAACAACAACAACCACAAGTCCCTTACAGTGTTGTTGTGTTGTGCTGCATCAGACCAGTGGTAGTGTCCTGTTCATCAGTTATTCAAGTGACAATATACGCTATAGCTATATGTCCACTGCTACCATATAATAATTATACCAACAACCACAAGCCCCTTACAGTGTTGTTGTGTATTGCTGCATCAGACCAGTGGTAGTGTCCTGTTCATCAGTCATTCCAGTGACAATATACGCTGCTGTTAGATGTCCACTGCTGCCGTAAAATTATAATAATAACAAAAACCACAAGCCCCTTACAGTGTTGTTATGTTGTGATGCATCAGACCAGTGGTAGTGTCCTGTTCATCAGTCATTCCAGTGACGATATACGCTGCTGCTATATGTCCACTGCTGCCGTATAATAATTATAACAACAACCACAAGTCCCTTACAGTATTGTAGTGTTGTGTTGCATCAGACCAGTGGTAGTGTCCTGTGCATCAGTCATTCCAGTGAAGATATACGCTGCTGCTATGTGTCCCCTGCTGCTGCATAACAATAATAACAACCACAAGTTCCATACAGTGTTGTTGTGTTGTACTGCATCAGACCAGTCGTAGTGTCCTGTCCATCAGTCATTCCAGTGACGAGGCAGTCACAGTGGTATACGCTGCTGCTATTTGTCCACTGCTGCCGTATAATAATAATAACAACAACCACAAGTCCCTTACAGTGTTGTTTTGTTGTGCTACATCAGACCAGTGGTAATATCCTGTTCATCAGTCATTCCAGTGATGATATCCGCTGAAGCTATATGTCCACTGCTGCCATATAATAATTATACCAACAACCACAAGACCCTTACACTGTTGTTGGGTTGTGCTGCATCAGACCAATGGTAGTGTCCTGTTCATCAGTCATATCAGTGACGAGGCAGTCACAGTGGTAAACGCTGCTGCTATATGTCCACTGCTGCCTTTTAAAAATAATAACAATCTCAAGTCCCTTATAGTGTTGTTGTGTTGTGCTATATCAGACCAGTGGTAGTGTCCTGTTTATCAGTCATTATAGTGACGATATACGCTGCTGCTATATGTCCACTGCTGCCGTATAATAATTATACCAACAACCACAAGACCCTTACAGTGTTGTTGTGTTGTGCTGCATCAGACCAGTGGTAGTGTCCTGTTCATCAGTTATTCCAGTGACAATATATGCTGCTGCTATATTTCCACTACTGCCATATAATAATTAAACCAACAACCACAAGTCCCTTACAGTGTTGTTATGTTGTGCTGCATCAGACCAGTGGTAGTGTCCTGTTCATCAGTCATTCTAGTGACGATACACACTGCTGCTATATGTCCACTGCTGTTGTTGTATTATAATAATAATAACAACATCCACAAGTCCCTTACAGTGTTGATGTGTTGTACTGCATCAGAAAAGTGGTAGTGTCTTGTTCATCACTCATTCCAATGACGATATACGCTGCTGCTCTATGTCCACTGCTGCCATATAATAACTATAACAACAACCACAAGACCCTTACAGTGTTGTTGTGTTGTGCTGCATCAGACTATTGGTAGTGTCCTGTCCTGTTCATCAGTCATTCCAGTGACGATATACGCTGCTGCTATATGTCCACTGCTGCCATATAATAATTATAACAACAAACACAAGTCCCTTACAGTGTTGTTGTGTTGTTCTGCATCAGTACAGTGGTAGTGTCCTGTTCATCAGTCATTCCAGTGACAATATACGCTGCTGCTATATGTCCACTGCTGCCGTATAATAATTTAAAAACAACCACAAGTCCCTTACAGTGTTGCTGTGTTGTGCTGCATCACACCAGTGGTAGTGTCCTGTCCATCAGTCATTCCAGTGACGAGGCAGTCACAGTGGTATACGCTGCTGCTATATGTTCACTGCTGCCGTATAATAATAATAACAATCACAAGTCATTACATTGTTGTTGTGTTGTGCTGCATCAGACCAGTGGTAGTGTCCTGGTTATCAGTTATTCAAGTGACGATATACGCTGCTGCTATATGTTCACTGCTGCTGTATAATAATTATAACAACAACCACAAGACCCTTACAGTGTTGTTGTGTTGTGCTGCATCAGACTAGTAGTAGTGTCCTGTCTATCAGTCATTCTAGTGACGAGTCTGTCACAGTGGTATACGCTGCTGCTATATGTCCACTCCTGACGTATAATAATAATAATAACAACAACAACCACAAGTCCCTTACAGTGTTGTTGTGTTGTGCTGCATCAGACCAGTGGTAGTGTCCTGTTCATCAGTCATTCCAGTGACAATATATACGCTATAGCTATATGTCCACTGCTACCATATAATAATTATACCAACAACCACAAGCCCCTTACAGTGTTGTTGTGTATTGCTGCATCAGACCAGTGGTAGTGTCCTGTTCATCAGTCATTCCAGTGACAATATACGCTGCTGTTAGATGTCCACTGCTGCCGTAAAATAATAATAATAACAAAAACCACAAGCCCCTTACAGTGTTGTTATGTTGTGCTGCATCAGACCAGTGGTAGTGTCCTGTTCATCAGTCATTCCAGTGACGATATACGCTGCTGCTATATGTCCACTGCTGCCGTATAATAATTATAACAACAACCACAAGTCCCTTACAGTATTGTAGTGTTGTGTTGCATCAGACCAGTGGAAGTGTCCTGTGCATCAGTCATTCCAGTGAAGATATACGCTGCTGCTATGTGTCCCCTGCTGCTGCATAACAATAATAACAACCACAAGTTCCATACAGTGTTGTTGTGTTGTGCTGCATCAGACCAGTCGTAGTGTCCTGTCCATCAGTCATTCCAGTGACGAGGCAGTCACAGTGGTATATATTGCTGCTATTTGTCCACTGCTGCCGTATAATAATAATAACAACAACCACAAGTCCCTTACAGTATTGTTGTGTTGTGTTGCATCAGACCAGTGGTAGTGTCCTGTGCATCAGTCATTCCTGTGAAGATATACGCTGCTGATATATGTCCACTGCTGCTGTGTAACAATAATAACAAGCACAAATCCCTTACAGTGTTGCTGTGTTGTGCTGCATCAGACCAGTGGTAGTGTCCCGTTCATCAGTCATTCCAGTGACAATATACGCTATAGCTATATGTCCACTGCTACCATATAATAATTATACCAACAACCACAAGCCCCTTACAGTGTTGTTGTGTTGTGCTGCATCAGACCAGTGTTAGTGTCCTGTTCATCAGTTATTATGGTGACGATATACGCTGCTGCTATTTGTCCACTGCTGACGTATAATAATAATAACAACAACAACAACCACAAGTCCCTTACAGTGTTGTTGTGTTGTGCTGCATCAGACCAGTGGTAGTGTCCTGTTCATCAGTCATTCCAGTGACGAGGCAATCACAGTGGTAAAAGCTGCTGCTATATGTCCACTGCTGCCTTTTAAAAATAATAACAATCTCAAGTCCCTTATAGTGTTGTTGTGTTGTGCTGTATCAGACCAGAGGTAGTGTCCTGTTCATCAGTCATTACAGTGACGATATACGCTGCTGCTATATGTCCACTTCTGCCGTATAATAATTTTACCAACAACCACAAGTCCCTTACAGTGTTGTTGTGTTGTGCTGCATCACACCAGTGGTAGTGTCCTGTTCATCAGTCATTCCAGTGACAATATACGCTGCTGCTATATGTCCACTGCTGCCATATAATAATTATAATAGCAACTAGAAGTCCCTTACAGTATTGTTGGGTTGTGCTGCATCAGACCAGTGGTAGTGTCCTGTTCATCAGTCATATCAGTGACGAGGCAGTCACAGTGGTAAACGCTGCTGCTATATGTCCACTGCTGCCTTTTAAAAATAAGAACAATCTCAAGTCCCTTATAGTGTTGTTGTGTTGTGCTATATCAGACCAGTGGTATTGTCCTGTTTATCAGTCATTATAGTGACGATATACGCTGCTGCTATATGTCCACTGCTGCTGTATAATAATTATAACAACAACCACAAGACCCTTACAGTGTTGTTGTGTTGTGCTGCATCAGATTAGTAGTACTGTCTTGTCTTTCAGTCATTCTAGTGACGAGTCTGTCACAGTGGTATACGCTGCTGCTATATGTCCACTGCTGACGTATAATAATAATAACAACAACAACCACAAGTCCCTTACAGTGTTATTGTGTTGTGCTGCATCAGACCAGTGGTAGTGTCCTGTTCATCAGTCATTCCAGTGACAATATACGCTGCTGTTAGATGTCCACTGCTGCCGTAAAATAATAATAATAACAAAAACCACAAGCCCCTTACAGTGTTGTTATGTTGTGCTGCATCAGACCAGTGGTAGTGTCCTGTTCATCAGTCATTCCAGTGACGATATACGCTGCTGCTATATGTCCACTGCTGCCGTATAATAATTATAACAACAACCACAAGTCCCTTACAGTATTGTAGTGTTGTGTTGCATCAGACCAGTGGTAGTGTCCTGTGCATCAGTCATTCCAGTGAAGATATACGCTGCTGCTATGTGTCCCCTGCTGCTGCATAACAATAATAACAACCACAAGTTCCATACAGTGTTGCTGTGTTGTGCTGCATCAGACCAGTGGTAGTGTCCCGTTCATCAGTCATTCCAGTGACAATATACGCTATAGCTATATGTCCACTGCTACCATATAATAATTATACCAACAACCACAAGCCCCTTACAGTGTTGTTGTGTTGTGCTGCATCAGACCAGTCGTAGTGTCCTGTCCATCAGTCATTCCAGTGACGAGGCAGTCACAGTGGTATATATTGCTGCTATTTGTCCACTGCTGCTGTAAAATAATAATAACAACAACCACAAGTCCCTTACAGTATTGTTGTGTTGTGTTGCATCAGACCAGTGGTAGTGTCCTGTGCATCAGTCATTCCTGTGAAGATATACGCTGCTGATATATGTCCACTGCTGCTGTGTAACAATAATAACAAGCACAAATCCCTTACAGTGTTGCTGTGTTGTGCTGCATCAGACCAGTGGTAGTGTCCCGTTCATCAGTCATTCCAGTGACAATATACGCTATAGCTATATGTCCACTGCTACCATATAATAATTATACCAACAACCACAAGCCCCTTACAGTGTTGTTGTGTTGTGCTGCATCAGACCAGTGTTAGTGTCCTGTTCATCAGTTATTATGGTGACGATATACGCTGCTGCTATATGTCCACTGCTGACGTATAATAATAATAACAACAACAACGACAAGTCCCTTACAGTGTTGTTGTGTTGTGCTGCATCAGACCAGTGGTAGTGTCCTGTTCATCAGTCATTCTAGTGACGAGGCAATCACAGTGGTAAAAGCTGCTGCTATATATCCACTGCTGCCTTTTAAAAATAATAACAATCTCAAGTCCCTTATAGTGTTGTTGTGTTGTGCTGTATCAGACCAGAGGTAGTGTCCTGTTCATCAGTCATTACAGTGACGATATACGCTGCTGCTATATGTCCACTTCTGCCGTATAATAATTATACCAACAACCACAAGTCCCTTACAGTGTTGTTGTGTTGTGCTGCATCACACCAGTGGTAGTGTCCTGTTCATCAGTCATTCCAGTGACAATATACGCTGCTGCTATATGTCCACTGCTGCCGTATAATAATTATAATAGCAACTAGAAGTCCCTTACAGTATTGTTGGGTTGTGCTGCATCAGACCAGTGGTAGTGTCCTGTTCATCAGTCATATCAGTGACGAGGCAGTCACAGTGGTAAACGCTGCTGCTATATGTCCACTGCTGCCTTTTTAAAATAATAACAATCTCAAGTCCCTTATAGTGTTGTTGTGTTGTGCTATATCAGACCAGTGGTAGTGTCCTGTTTATCAGTCATTATAGTGACGATATACGCTGCTGCTATATGTCCACTGCTGCCGTATAATAATTATACCAACAACCACAAGACCCTTACAGTGTTGTTGTGTTGTGCTGCATCAGACCAGTGGTAGTGTCCTGTTCATCAGTTATTCCAGTGACAATATACGCTGCTGCTATATGTCCACTACTGCTATATAATAATTAAACCAACAACCACAAGCCCTTACAGTGTTGTTGTGTTGTGCTGCATCAGACCAGTGGTAGTGTCCTGTTCATCAGTCATTCTAGTGACGATACAAACTGCTGCTATATGTCCACTGCTGTTGTTGTATTATAATAATAATAACAACATCCACAAGTCCCTTACAGTGTTAATGTGTTGTACTGCATCAGAAAAGTGGTAGTGTCTTGTTTATCACTCATTCCACTGACGATATACGCTGCTGCTCTATGTCCACTGCTGCCATATAATAACTATAACAACAACTACAAGACCCTTACAGTGTTGTTGTGTTGTTCTGCATCAGTACAGTGGTAGTGTCCTGTTCATCAGTCATTCCAGTGACAATATACGCTGCTGCTATATGTCCACTGCTGCCGTATAATAATTTAAAAACAACCACAAGTCCCTTACAGTATTGTTGTGTTGTGTTGCATCAGTCCAGTGGTAGTGTCCTGTATATCAGTCATTCCAGTGAAGATATACGCTGCTGCTATATGTCCAATGCTGCTGTATAACAATACTAATAACCACAAGTCCCTTACAGTGTTGCTGTGTTGTGCTGCATCAGACCAGTGGTAGTGTCCTGTCCATCAGTCATTCCAGTGACGAGGCAGTCACAGTGGTATACGCTGCTGCTATATGTTCACTGCTGCCGTATAATAATAATAACAACCACAAGTCATTACATTGTTGTTGTGTTGTGCTGCATCAGACCAGTGGTAGTGTCCTGGTTATCAGTTATTCAAGTGACGATATACGCTGCTGCTATATGTCCACTGCTGCTGTATAATAATTATAACAACAACCACAAGACCCTTACAGTGTTGTTGTGTTGTGCTGCATCAGATTAGTAGTACTGTCTTGTCTATCAGTCATTCTAGTGACGAGTCTGTCACAGTGGTATATGCTGCTGCTATATGTCCACTGCTGACGTATAATAATAATAACAACAACAACCACAAGTCCCTTACAGTGTTGTTGTGTTGTGCTGCATCAGACCAGTGGTAGTGTCCTGTTCATCAGTCATTCCAGTGACGATATACGCTGCTGCTATATGTCCACTGCTGCCGTATAATAATTATAACAACAACCACAAGTCCCTTACAGTATTGTAGTGTTGTGTTGCATCAGACCAGTGGTAGTGTCCTGTGCATCAGTCATTCCAGTGATGATATACGCTGCTGCTATGTGTCCCCTGCTGCTGCATAACAATAATAACAACCACAAGTTCCATACAGTGTTGTTGTGTTGTGCTGCATCAGACCAGTCGTAGTGTCCTGTCCATCAGTCATTCCAGTGACGAGGCAGTCACAGTGGTATACGCTGCTGCTATTTGTCCACTGCTGCCGTATAATAATAATAACAACAACCACAAGTCCCTTACAGTGTTGTTTTGTTGTGCTGCATCATACCAGTGGTAGTATCCTGTTCATCAGTCATTCCAATGATGATATCCGCTGAAGCTATATGTCCACTGCTGCCATATAATAATTATACCAACAACCACAAGACCCTTACACTGTTGTTGGGTTGTGCTGCATCAGACCAGTGGTAGTGTCCTGTTCATCAGTCATATCAGTGACGAGGCAGTCACAGTGGTAAACGCTGCTGCTATATGTCCACTGCTGCCTTTTAAAAATAATAACAATCTCAAGTCCCTTATAGTGTTGTTGTGTTGTGCTATATCAGACCAGTGGTAGTGTCCTGTTTATCAGTCATTATAGTGACGATATACGCTGCTGCTATATGTCCACTGCTGCCGTATAATAATTATACCAACAACCACAAGACCCTTACAGTGTTGTTGTGTTGTGCTGCATCAGACCAGTGGTAGTGTCCTGTTCATTAGTTATTCCAGTGACAATATACGCTGCTGCTATATGTCCACTACTGCCATATAATAATTAAACCAACAACCACAAGCCCTTACAGTGTTGTTGTGTTGTGCTGCATCAGACCAGTTGTAGTGTCCTGTTCATCAGTCATTCTAGTGACGATACACACTGCTGCTATATGTCCACTGCTGTTGTTGTATTATAATAACAATAACAACATCCACAAGTCCCTTATAGAGATGAGCGCGTTCGGTTCCTCGGAATCCGAACCCGCCCGAACTTCAGCTTTTTTTACACGGGGCCGAGCAGGCTCGGATCCTCCCGCCTTGTTCGGTTAACCCGAGCGCGCCCGAACGTCATCATCCCGCTGTCGGATTCTCGCGAGGCTCGGATTCTATCGCGAGACTCGGATTCTATATAAGGAGCCGCGCGTCGCCGCCATTTTCACACGTGCATTGAGATTGATAGGGAGAGGACGTGGCTGGCGTCCTCTCCGTTTAGACTAGAGTACTAGAGAGAGACACAAATTTTGGGGAGCATATTATTAGGAGGAGTACTACTTGCTGCTGATAGTGTGACCAGTGACCACCAGTTTAATTAATCTGTTCTCTGCCTGATAAAAAACGATACACAGTGTGACACAGTCACATACCATATCTGTGCTCAGCCCAGTGTGCTGCATCATATGTAATACTGTATATCATTATCTGACTGTGCTGAGTGCTCACTGCTCACACAGCTTAATTGTGGGGGAGACTGGGGAGCAGTTATAGCAGGAGTACATATTTTAAGTACAGTGCACACTTTTGCTGCCAGAGTGCCACTGCCAGTGTGACTGACCAGTGACCACTGACCACCAGTATTGTGATTGTCTGCTGACCACCAGTATATTGTGATTGTCTGCCTGAAAAAGTTAAACACTCGTCGTGTGGTGTTTTTATAAACGCATTCTGCAGACAGTGTCCAGCAGGTCCGTCATTACATAATATATACCTGTCCGGCTGCAGTACTAGTGTGATATATATATATATATATTTTAATTTTATCTCATTATCATCCAGTCTATATTAGCAGCAGACACAGTACGGTAGTCCACGGCTGTAGCTACCTCTGTGTCGGCAGTCGCTCGTCCATCCATAATTGTATACCACCTACCCGTGGTTTTTTTTTTCTATCTTCTTGATACTAGTAGCTTACTTTAGGAGTCTGCAGTGCTGAGTCTGACAGACAGTGTCCAGCAGGTCCGTCATTACATAATATATACCTGTCCGGCTGCAGTACTAGTGTGATATATATATATATATATATATATATATAAATTTTATCTCATTATCATCCAGTCTATATTAGCAGCAGACACAGTACGGTAGTCCACGGCTGTAGCTACCTCTGTGTCGGCAGTCGCTCGTCCATCCATAATTGTATACCACCTACCCGTGGTTTTTTTTTTTCTATCTTCTTGATACTAGTAGCTTACTTTAGGAGTCTGCAGTGCTGACATACAGTGTCCAGCAGGTCCGTCATTACATAATATATACCTGTCCGGCTGCAGTACTAGTGTGATATATATATATATATATTTCAATTTTATCTCATTATCATCCAGTCTATATTAGCAGCAGACACAGTACGGTAGTCCACGGCTGTAGCTACCTCTGTGTCGGCAGTCGCTCGTCCATCCATAATTGTATACCACCTACCCGTGGTTTTTTTTTTCTATCTTCTTGATACTAGTAGCTTACTTTAGGAGTCTGCAGTGCTGACAGACAGTGTCCAGCAGGTCCGTCATTACATAATATATACCTGTCCGGCTGCAGTACTAGTGTGATATATATATATATTTTAATTTTATCTCATTATCATCCAGTCTATATTAGCAGCAGACACAGTATGGTAGTCCACGGCTGTAGCTACCTCTGTGTCGGCAGTCGCTCTTCATCCATAAGTATACTAGTATCCATACATCTCCATTGTTTACCTGAGGTGCCTTTTAGTTGTGCCTATTAAAATATGGAGAACAAAAATGTTGAGGTTCCAAAAATAGGGAAAGATCAAGATCGACTTCCACCTCGTGCTGAAGCTGCTGCCACTAGTCATGGCCGAGACGATGAAATGCCAGCAACGTCGTCTGCCAAGGCCGATGCCCAATGTCATAGTACAGAGCATGTAAAATCCAAAACACCAAATATCAGTAAAAAAAGGACTCAAAAATCTAAAATAAAATTGTCGGAGGAGAAGCGTAAACTTGCCAATATGCCATTTACCACACGGAGTGGCAAGGAACGGCTGAGGCCCTGGCCTATGTTCATGGCTAGTGGTTCAGCTTCAGGATGGAAGCACTCAGCCTCTCGCTAGAAAAATGAAAAGACTCAAGCTGGCAAAAGCACAGCAAAGAACTGTGCATTCTTCGAAATCCCAAATCCACAAGGAGAGTCCAATTGTGTCGGTTGCGATGCCTGACCTTCCCAACACTGGACGTGAAGAGCATGCGCCTTCCACCATTTGCACGCCCCCTGCAAGTGCTGGAAGGAGCACCCGCAGCCCAGTTCCTGATAGTCAGATTGAAGATGTCAGTGTTGAAGTACACCAGGATGAGGAGGATATGGGTGTTGCTGGCGCTGGGGAGGAAATTGACAAGGAGGATTCTGATGGTGAGGTGGTTTGTTTAAGTCAGGCACCCGGGGAGACACCTGTTGTCCGTGGGAGGAATATGGCCATTGACATGCCTGGTGAAAATACCAAAAAAATCAGCTCTTCGGTGTGGAAGTATTTCAACAGAAATGCGGACAACATTTGTCAAGCCGTGTGTTGCCTTTGTCAAGCTGTAATAAGTAGGGGTAAGGACGTTAACCACCTCGGAACATCCTCCCTTATACGTCACCTGCAGCGCATTCATAATAAGTCAGTGACAAGTTCAAAAACTTTGGGCGACAGCGGAAGCAGTCCACTGACCAGTAAATCCCTTCCTCTTGTAACCAAGCTCACGCAAACCACCCCACCAACTCCCTCAGTGTCAATTTCCTCCTTCCCCAGGAATGCCAATAGTCCTGCAGGCCATGTCACTGGCAATTCTGACGAGTCCTCTCCTGCCTGGGATTCCTCCGATGCATCCTTGCGTGTAACGCCTACTGCTGCTGGCGCTGCTGTTGTTGCTGCTGGGAGTCGATGGTCATCCCAGAGGGGAAGTCGGAAGACCACTTGTACTACTTCCAGTAAGCAATTGACTGTCCAACAGTCCTTTGCGAGGAAGATGAAATATCACAGCAGTCATCCTGTTGCAAAGCGGATAACTGAGGCCTTGACAACTATGTTGGTGTTAGACGTGCGTCCGGTATCCGCCGTTAGTTCACAGGGAACTAGACAATTTCTTGAGGTAGTGTGCCCCCGTTACCAAATACCATCTAGGTTCCACTTCTCTAGGCAGGCGATACCGAGAATGTACACGGACGTCAGAAAAAGACTCACCAGTGTCCTAAAAAATGCAGCTGTACCCAATGTCCACTTAACCACGGACATGTGGTCAAGTGTAGCAGGGCAGGGTCAGGACTATATGACTGTGACAGCCCACTGGGTAGATGTATGGACTCCCGCCGCAAGAACAGCAGCGGCGGCACCAGTAGCAGCATCTCGCAAATGCCAACTCTTTCCTAGGCAGGCTACGCTTTGTATCACCGCTTTCCAGAATACGCACACAGCTGAAAACCTCTTACGGCAACTGAGGAAGATCATCGCGGAATGGCTTACCCCAATTGGACTCTCCTGTGGATTTGTGGCATCGGACAACGCCAGCAATATTGTGTGTGCATTAAATATGGGCAAATTCCAGCACGTCCCATGTTTTGCACATACCTTAAATTTGGTGGTGCAGAATTATTTAAAAAACGAGAGGGGCGTGCAAGAGATGCTGTCGGTGGCCAGAAGAATTGCGGGACACTTTCGGCGTACAGGCACCACGTACAGAAGACTGGAGCACCACCAAAAACGCCTGAACCTGCCCTGCCATCATCTGAAGCAAGAAGTGGTAACGAGGTGGAATTCAACCCTATATATGCTTCAGAGGTTGGAGGAGCAGCAAAAGGCCATTCAAGCCTATACAATTGAGCACGATATAGAAGGTGGAATGCACCTGTCTCAAGCGCAGTGGAGAATGATTTCAAAGTTGTGCTAGGTTCTGCTGCCCTTTGAACTTGCCACACGTGAAGTCAGTTCAGACACTGCCAGCCTGAGTCAGGTCATTCCCCTCATCAGGCTTTTGCAGAAGAAGCTGGAGACATTGAAGGAGGAGCTAACACAGAGCGATTCCGCTAGGCATGTGGGACTTGTGGATGGAGCCCTTAATTCGCTTAACAAGGATTCACGGGTGGTCAATCTGTTGAAATCAGAGCACTACATTTTGGCCACCGTGCTCGATCCTAGATTTAAAACCTACCTTGGATCTCTCTTTCCGGCAGACACAAGTCTGCTGGGGTTCAAAGACCTGCTGGTGAGAAAATTGTCAAGTCAAGCGGAACGCGACCTGTCAACATCTCCTCCTTCACATTCTCCCGCAACTGGGGGTGCGAGGAAAAGGCTCAGAATTCTGAGCCCACCCGCTGGCGGTGATGCAGGGCAGTATGGAGCGACTGCTGATGCTGACATCTGGTCCGGACTGAAGGACCTGCCAACGATTACGGATACGGACATGTCGTCTACTGGCACTGCATATGATTCTCTCCCCATTGAAAGAATGGTGGAGGATTATATGAGTGACCGCATCCAAGTAGGCACGTCAGACAGTCCGTACTTATACTGGCAGGAAAAAGAGGCAATTTGGAGGCCCTTGCACAAACTGGCTTTATTCTACCTAAGTTGCCCTCCCACAAGTGTGTACTCCGAAAGAGTGTTTAGTGCCGCCGCTCACCTTGTCAGCAATCAGCGTACGAGGTTACTTCCAGAAAATGTGGAGAAGATGATGTTCATTAAAATGAATTATAATCAATTCCTCCGTGGAGACATTGACCAGCAGCAATTGCCTCCACAAAGTACACAGGGAGCTGAGATGGTGGATTCCAGTGGGGACGAATTGATAATCTGTGAGGAGCGGGATGTACACGGTGATATATCGGAGGATGATGATGAGGTGGACATCTTTCCTCTGTAGAGCCAGTTTGTGCAAGGAGAGATTAATTGCTTCTTTTTCGGTGGGGGTCCAAACCAACCCGTCATTTCAGTCACAGTCGTGTGGCAGACCCTGTCACTGAAATGATGGGTTGGTTAAAGTGTGCATGTCCTGTTTATACAACATAAGGGTGGGTCGGAGGGCCCAAGGACAATTCCATCTTGCACCTCTTTTTTCTTTCATTTTTCTTTGCGTCATGTGCTGTTTGGGGAGTGTTTTTTGGAAGGGCCATCCTGCGTGACACTGCAGTGCCACTCCTAGATGGGCCAGGTGTTTGTGTCGGCCACTAGGGTCGCTTAGCTTACTCACACAGCTACCTCATTGCGCCTCTTTTTTTCTTTGCGTCATGTGCTGTTTGGGGAGTGTTTTTTGGAAGGGCCATCCTGCGTGACACTGCAGTGCCACTCCTAGATGGGCCAGGTGTTTGTGTCGGCCACTAGGGTCGCTTAGCTTACTCACACAGCTACCTCATTGCGCCTCTTTTTTTCTTTGCGTCATGTGCTGTTTGGGGAGTGTTTTTTGGAAGGGCCATCCTGCGTGACACTGCAGTGCCACTCCTAGATGGGCCAGGTGTTTGTGTCGGCCACTAGGGTCGCTTAGCTTAGTCATCCAGCGACCTCGGTGCAAATTTTAGGACTAAAAATAATATTGTGATGTGTGAGGTGTTCAGAATAGACTGAAAATAAGTGGAAATTATGGTTTTTGAGGTTAATAATACTTTGGGATCAAAATGACCCCCAAATTCTATGATTTAAGCTGTTTTTTAGTGTTTTTTGAAAAACACACTTGAATCCAAAACACACCCGAATCCGACAAAAAAAATTCGGTGAGGTTTTGCCAAAACGCGATCGAACCCAAAACACGGCCGCGGAACCGAACCCAAAACCAAAACACAAAACCCGAAAAATTTCAAGTGCACATCTCTAGTCCCTTACAGTGTTGATGTGTTGTACTGCATCAGACCAGTGGTAGTGTCCTGTTCATCAGTCATTCCAGTGACGATATACGCTGCTGCTATATGTCCACTGCTGCCATATAATAATTATAACAACAAACACAAGTCCCTTACAGTGTTGTTGTGTTGTTCTGCATCAGTACAGTGGTAGTGTCCTGTTCATCAGTCATTCCAGTGACAATATACGCTGCTGCTATATGTCCACTGCTGCCATATAATAATTTAAAAACAACCACAAGACCCTTACAGTATTGTTGTGTTGTGTTGCATCGGTCCAGTGGTAGTGTCCTGTATATCAGTCATTCCAGTGAAGATATACGCTGCTGCTATATGTCCAATGCTGCTGTATAACAATACTAATAACCACAAGTCCCTTACAGTGTTGCTGTGTTGTGCTGCATCAGACCAGTGGTAGTGTCCTGTCCATCAGTCATTCCAGTGACGAGGCAGTCACAGTGGTATACGCTGCTGCTATATGTTCACTGCTGCCGTATAATAATAATAACAACCACAAGTCATTACATTGTTGTTGTGTTGTGCTGCATCAGACCAGTGGTAGTGTCCTGGTTATCAGTTATTCAAGTGACGATATACGCTGCTGCTATATGTCCACTGCTGCTGTATAATAATTATAACAACAACCACAAGACCCTTACAGTGTTGTTGTGTTGTGCTGCATCAGACTAGTAGTAGTGTCCTGTCTATCAGTCATTCTAGTGACGAGTCTGGCACAGTGGTATACGCTGCTGCTATATGTCCACTGCTGACGTATAATAATAATAACAACAATAACAACCACAAGTCCCTTACAGTGTTGTTGTGTTGTGCTGCATCAGACCAGTGGTAGTGTCCGGTTCATCAGTCATTCCAGTGACAATATACGCTATAGCTATATGTCCACTGCTACCATATAATAATTATACCAACAACCACAAGCCCCTTACAGTGTTGTTGTGTATTGCTGCATCAGACCAGTGGTAGTGTCCTGTTCATCAGTTATTCCAGTGACAATATACGCTGCTGCTATATGTCCACTACTGCCATATAATAATTAAACCAACAACCACAAGTCCCTTACAGTGTTGTTGTGTTGTGCTGCATCAGACTAGTGGTAGTGTCCTGTTCATCAGTCATTCCAGTGACAATATACGCTGCTGCTATATGTCCACTGCTGCAATATAATAATTATAACAACAAACACAAGTCCCTTACAGTGTTGTTGTGTTGTTCTGCATCAGTACAGTGGTAGTGTCCTGTTCATCAGTCATTCCAGTGACAATATACGCTGCTGCTATATGTCCACTGCTGCCGTATAATAATTTTAAAAAACCACAAGTCCCTTACAGTATTGTTGTGTTGTGTTGCATCAGTCCAGTGGTAGTGTCCTCTATATCAGTCATTCCAGTGAAGATATACGCTGCTGCTATATGTCCAATTCTGCTGTATAACAATACTAATAACCACAAGTCCCTTACAGTTTTGCTGTGTTGTGCTGCATCAGACCAGTGGTAGTGTCCTGTCCATCAGTCATTCAAGTGACGAGGCAGTCACAGTGGTATACGCTGCTGCTATATGTTCACTGCTGCCGTATAATAATAATAACAACAACCACAAGTCATTACATTGTTGTTGTGTTGTGCTATATCAGACCACTGGTAGTGTCCTGTTTTATCAGTCATTATAGTGAAGATATACGCTGCTGCTATATGTCCACTGCTGCCGTATAATAATTATACCAACAACCACAAGACCCTTACAGTGTTGTTGTGTTGTGCTGCATCAGACCAGTGGTAGTGTCCTGTTCATCAGTTATTCCAGTGACAATATATGCTGCTGCTATATTTCCACTACTGCCATATAATAATTAAACCAACAACCACAAGTCCCTTACAGTGTTGTTATGTTGTGCTGCATCAGACCAGTGGTAGTGTCCTGTTCATCAGTCATTCTAGTGACGATACACACTGCTGCTATATGTCCACTGCTGTTGTTGTATTATAATAATAATAATAACAACATCCACAAGTCCCTTACAGTGTTGATGTGTTGTACTGCATCAGAAAAGTGGTAGTGTCTTGTTCATCACTCATTCCAATGAAGATATACGCTGCTGCTCTATGTCCACTGCTGCCATATAATAACTATAACAACAACCACAAGACCCTTACAGTGTTGTTGTGTTGTGCTGCATCAGACTATTGGTAGTGTCCTGTTCATCAGTCATTCCAGTGACGATATACGCTGCTGTTATATGTCCACTGCTGCCATATAATAATTATAACAACAAACACAAGTCCCTTACAGTGTTGTTGTGTTGTTCTGCATCAGTACAGTGGTAGTGTCCTGTTCATCAGTCATTCCAGTGACAATATACGCTGCTGCTATATGTCCACTGCTGCCGTATAATAATTTAAAAACAACCACAAGTCCCTTACAGTATTGTTGTGTTGTGTTGCATCAGACCAGTCGTAGTGTCCTGTCCATCAGTCATTCCAGTGACGAGGCAGTCACAGTGGTATACGCTGCTGCTATTTGTCCACTGCTGCCGTATAATAATAATAACAACAACCACAAGTCCCTTACAGTGTTGTTTTGTTGTGCTGCATCAGACCAGTGGTAGTATCCTGTTCATCAGTCATTCCAGTGATGATATCCGCTGAAGCTATATGTCCACTGCTGCCATATAATAATTATAACAACAACAACAACCACAATTCCCTTACAGTATTGTTGTGTTGTGTTGCATCAGACCATTGGTAGCGTCCTATGCATCAGTCATTCCTGTGAAGATATACGCTGCTGATATATGTCCACTGCTGCTGTGTAACAATAATAACAAGCACAAATCCCTTACAGTGTTGCTGTGTTGTGCTGCATCAGACCAGTGGTAGTGTCCCGTTCATCAGTCATTCCAGTGA